>NC_088649.1:1657340-1730736 GCF_964019385.1 Sycon ciliatum | reverse complement strand
CACTCTCTCTCTCTCTCTCTCTCTCTCTCTCTCTCTCTCTCTCTCTCTCTCTCTCTCTCTCTCTCTCTCTCTCTCTCTCTCTCTCTCTCTCTCTCTCTCTCTCTCTCTCTCTCTCTCTCTCTCTCTCTCTCTCTCTCTCTCTCTCTCTCTCTCTCTCTCTCTCTCTCTCTCTCTCCGAAAGTGGAACTGCAACTCCCCGTGATACAGAACTGCCATTGTTATAATAATTTGGTTTGACTGTGAGTCTGTCACTGCATTGATGTGCAAAATACCTATACAATACTACACTATACTGTATTGTACTTTGAAGCAGTCGGTCTGTAGCTGTTCAGCTGTGGGAACATTGCAATGGCGCTTCGAAACGCCGGGGGTCCGAACTTCCCGGGTCCCAGTTGACGTGCGATGAGTTGTCGTGGCAGCGAAGTGACGGGTTTTGAAATGTGTCCGCGACGAGACGGCTCTCGACGATATGACCTCTTCGAACTGACGCTCGTCGAAATGTCCCGCTCCTAAGTGACGTAGAACCAATGCGCGTCAACAGTACTTCACACTTTCCTTTTCCCGCGTTATCACCTCAGCTATGCCAGTTTTGTATGTGGAAACCCCCTATAATAATAGCAGTTTAGTCTATATTTTTAATCATTCAACATCTACCTTCACTGATGAGCTATGTATTAGCGAAACAGCTGTCTGAAGGAGTTTATCAATATCGTCTACGGAAGTGTCCTCGCAATGGTGATGGTTGTCTGCAGGAGGGTCTAGTCGGCTAAAGAGCGCAGTGTGGTGGTGGAGGTGACTCAACATTTACTGATATAATGACAAATAAAAGGCAGGCATAGTGGGATGGTCTAAGACCATGATTGAGAAACAGAGGGTACCAGGTTCAAGTCCTGCTTGGAAGCGGAAGGAATTTTTCCAGCCGTGCTGCGACCCACAGTTAATTGGGAACTCGTGGTCTGGCACTAGGGTAACATGGATGCAGCTAATGGAATTTCGGTCTTTGACCACTTGGTGGTGGGTCTGATCTACTCACCTCCCACCGTTTAGGCGCTGCATCTGCGCCCTTGATCCTAGTTTAGACCTAGGGGGTGGTGGCGTTCCCACGGCGGATGCGGAAAACTCGGCTTCCAGCCGAGTCTCACGCGAACCGTGAAGTTTAATACGCAACGTACGGTTGTTCCAACTGTATAATGTACCAGGTGGTTGAAACAATTATAAGCCCAGTCTCTTGTAGAAGGCCAGTCTCTAGTATAAGCCCGGGGTCCGGATTTATACCTTTCTTGAATGTTTTTCAGTTGCACAACGTACATGTACAGTCATGCAGCTTCCTGAAGAGTGTTGTGCGAACACTACAATAGTCATGTACTTTAGTCTAGGAGCCAGGGGGTCATCAGAACTGAGCTGTGTGACACCCTGTCCAGGAAGGATTTTTTGACGGATTTGGAATGGCATAACAACCAGTAACTGATCCCTGAAAACCAGAATGTGCCAAAGTTGTCCGTTCAAGAGTTATGGCCTATTTACTAAAATTGCCATGGTTACCATAGCAACATACATGTAAATTGTCTCTTTTTAGCTGAAGAGACATGCAATATGGGTCAAATAGATAATGAATGGCTGTCAAAGATAAAAGTTCCCAAAACTGCCTTCAAAATAATTATAAATGTCATCAGAAGTGAATTATTTAATACTGGTGTGGTTTGTACATGTACAATGTACATTGTACATGTATTTGGTATCATTATTGCATTGTATGTAGAGGTAGTATCGCCGTTATTGATCAGTGGGAAATTACTGTGTGGTCACCAGGAGCAGAGCTTAACATTGGCACATAGAAGTACAAAACAAGAATTTACAGAAAAGAAAAAGGACCATCGAACTACAAGCTATGCTATAACATCCACTAACCCCACTAGTTACTGAACAATCAGCTCATGCGATAACATTGCACGACACAGACCGACGGTACTGACATTCTACAACTAACTGGCTAACAGCTCTAGCACATCTTGGATGCGCACTACACTAGCCTTCCAACTTGGAAAGTTCTAAGTGACATGTATATGATAACATATGAGGGGAAGGTGATTGTTTAGTAGCTGGTGGTGTTCGTGGATATTCTAGCATAGCTTGCAGTTCAATGGTCCTTTTTCCTTTCTATAAATTTATCCTTGGCTCTCCATCCAAAAAAATAACTGTTCAGTATGCTTCACCAACAAGGAATGAATCTGCCCCAGATCTTGGTGCAGAAGGGTGAGTCGTCAGGCAACGCTGTTGCGGCTCTTCGCTAGTCCTTTTCTCTATCCTCCAGCGACTACATCTGTCAACGAGGCACGATAACAGCTCTTCTTCATGACTCCAGTGGGCTATCCATGAGTCGTCTCCCTTCCAAGACTCCCATAACTACATGTATATCCGTATAGCCAAAGCCACCTTCCAGGCAGCTCTTTCAGGAGACATGTGCTGCTGCTCAGCCTGGTATGATGGTATCCCAGATCCCGCTGCCCATTGATGGTATGCTACAACCTCTCCATCCGATGGCCATCACAGATTTCAGGTCCAGAGCTTTTGCTGCAGCTTGACACATAGTCGCTGGAGGATAGAGAAAAGGACTAGCGAAGAGCTGCAACAGCTTTGCCTGACGACTCACCCTTCTGCACGGTCACTGCACCTACATGTACATGTAGGGCAGATTCATTCCTTGTTTGTGAAGCATACTGAACAGTTCTAATTTCGTACTTCAGTGTGCCAGTGTTAAGCTCTGCTCCTGGCGACCACACAGCAATTTCCCACTGATAAATAACGGCGATACTACCTCTACATACAATGCAATAATTATACCAAATACATGTACAATGTACATTGTACATATACAAACCACACCACTATTAAATAATTCACTTTCGATGACATTTATAATATTTTGAAGGCAGTTTTGGGAACTTTTATCTTCACTTATGACTTTGACAGCCATTCATTATCTATTTGATCCATATTGCATGTCTTTTGAGCTAAAAAGAGGCAATTTACATGTACGTTGCTATGGTAACCATGGCAATTTTAGTAAATCGGCCATAACTCTTGAATGGACAACATTGGCACGTTCTGGTTTTCAGGGATCAGTTGCTAGTTGTTATGCCATTCCAAATCCGTCAAAAAAATCTTTCCTGGACAAGGTGTCACACTAACTCCTTATTCCTTGGACTTTTGCTGACTTGGCTCCTAGACTACTTCGAAGTATTATTTTTTTCACGCTGTGAATGGCCAATGGTCCTCAGCGCCTGTTTAGCACCTCCATGAGCGACACCGACTCACGCTGCTATCTGGTGTTCAGGAGGTATTTGTCGCGCTGGAAACAGAGCGTCTCTGTAAGTTTGTATCCCTGGTGATTTTTATGCCTGAAGAGCACTAAATGCCCTGTGGTACTCTTCAGGTGCAATCTTCCTCAGCCTACTCAAAGCTCAACTGATGAGGGGTGTATTCCCTGAAACACTGTGTATTGAGCAGGGAGTGGTGCTTTTTTGCAGGTTCACTTGTCGTGTGCACGGTTTGATGGACGTCTTGTGTGATCTGGATGGTAGTGGTGAGTCAGTCAAGTGAGAATTCAAGTCGGCAGGAAAAGCGCGAGCTTTAACCTGTGATAGTACTGAAATGCCCGGTAACCTGTGATAGTACTGAAATGCCCGGTAACCTGTGATAGTACTGAAATGCCCGGTAACCTGTGATAGTGCTGAAATGCCCCGAATGGGCAGAGGTACATGTACAGGTACCTCTTGCGCACTACACTCTGCCTCCAGAGCACACAAGAAGCCCATCGAACCGTCCACACGACAAACCTGCAAGAAACCACCACTTTCGGCTCAATACACAGTGTTTCGGGGAATTCACAACTCATCAGTTGAGCTTGTGTAGGCTGAGGAAGATTGTGCCTGAAGAGCACCACAGGGCATTTAGTGCTCTTCAGGCATAAACATTAATTACCAGGGATACAAACTTGCAGAGACGCTCTGTTTCCAGCGTGACAAAAAGGAAGTAAAATCGGGCTGTTTCGTTGCTACTCAGAGTTTCATGGCAAAAACCAATCATCAGTAATTTAATGTTTTTCAAAATATCGCCCAAAATGCGAAGAAAAATCGCTTCGTTGGCAAGGTTTGTTTGTTTGTTTCTTTTATTTGAATTCGTTTAGAGCACAGGCAATTCTGCCTTCTCACCAGAGGAAAAACCTCCGGTTTCTGCTAAGAACGAATATAATATTATGAGAGAAGGAAATATTAAAAAGAATCATAACAATTTAAAGAGTCGGCGTGGAGAAAGCAATTTTATTAGTGCAATTAGGAGTATAATCGATGCAGACATGGCCAGACAACAACGAGTTCATGGAATTTTTAAGGATTTTTTATGTTATTCAAAATCGATTTTCGTGTTCCGCTCATCAGTGAATAGTATCGGAACTGAGGGTACTGTGTACAAAAATAGAACATTTTATAACAGCATAATTAATTAAAAGTGTGAGCAACAAAGGAAGTGCTACAGCATTACATAATAGGTGTCAAACATAGTGCTAACGTATATAACTGAGTGCAGCCACAAAGCAAGAGGTGATACAGTGCAACATGACACAACATTTACATCTGATAACCAGCTACGAGAACAACTTTAGCGCGACTACGTGCTTCTTTTGTTTACAAAGAACAGGATTATGCACACGAATACATACAGCTTCCAGAACCTTCAACTGCTTAACATAACTTGCACGGCACAAAACAGAAAAGTGAGAATCATCGTACACACTAAGACAATCTGGACGTGATAACAAGTGACAAAATACAGCTGACTTTTTGCTCACGTCGCTCTCTTCCGTCTCATCCCGCTCCTTTCCTTCGACCTCCTCCGCCCTATCCTCGTCCTCCGTCTCATCTTCATCATCATCGTCCTCATCACCACCATCATCATCATCATCATCATCAGTCACTTCCTCATCATCCGTTTGATGCTCAGTCTCACTGCACTCCTTATCAGCCTCCAACATGGCTCCATCATCTCCACCAGCATCACAAGTCGTTTGACCGCTGCTCCGCGTCACCGCTGCTGGGTTCTCTTCTACTGCACACCCATTTCCACTGTCCATTTTGCGTGGGCCAAGTCCATTCCGTGCATAAATTTCAAGTGAATAGTTTGCTGTGCTTCTTCTGGGTCTATGGGTGAGGATATTGGTTTCATTTTGGTTTGTCGATGATCTCCCTCTCTGTCCAGACACAGTCGGCACCGTGGATCCCAGCACCGGGGGGACCACCGTCTCGGTAGTCACCAAAGGTAAAGGGGGTGGCTCAGGCGGAGGCAAGGGCAACTGCCGAGGTGAAGGTTCAGTGTCTCTCGGTGGCCCCTCCTCCATTCCAGGACGATGATGTTGTGCTAGAGTAGGCTCCGCTGCCGTTTGCAGTGGGTCGAGAAGTGGTGGCCAGGTCAATGATGGCAAACCCACCCCAGCCCCAGCCACCCACGGCACCCCAGGTGGTGGGGCCGGTGGTGGCACGGGAACAGGCGGCGCTGTCGGCAGAGCGTGTTTGTCTACTGAGCTAACTGGGTTCTTACACGGCCTACCACGCTTTGGCCGCTTTGCTCTGGCTGCTGGTGGTAATAAGTGCAACGGCACATGTTGTCTGATACGTGCGTTCAGGTGTTGAAGAGTCCTACCAACGTACCGGGCAGCACAATTCCGGCACTCAAAGAGATAAACCAAATGGCTTGAAAGCTGGGGAGGTAGGACATCCTTCCTCACCATGAACGCACGTACCGTGGTGAACACGGGGATGAAGTGGGCAGCAAAGTATGTTTTATTGACTAGGGTCTTGATAGCTCTGCACATGCTGACAGACGCGTTGCCTTTCCAAGGCAGGCATAAGTAGATAGGACACTTCCGAGGACCTGTGAATGTATCTTTGTTATTAGATTCTTGCTTCAGTATTTTGTTCAATAAGTCATGTGGGTATCCATTCTTAAGGAATATTGATCTGAGAAATTCCAGCTCGTCGTTGAGCTTCGTTTCAGAGCAGAGCCGCCCACCAGGTTACGTACCAGGTTCACCTTGTATTGATGTGAGCAATATGAATCATAAACGATGTACTGCCCAGTGAAAGTGGGCTTTCGGTAGACTGATGTTACGACGCTGTTATTAGATTTTTCTACCTGCACATCCAGAAAGGCGAGTTTGTTGTCATGCTCATGCTCACATGTGTATCTAAGCGCTGGGTGTAGGTTGTTTAGATGATGAAAGAATGTGTCACATTGCTCAACGGAATCAAAATATGTAAAAGAATCATCGACGAACCGAACGTATACCTTAGGCCACATCGACTCATTGATCAAGGATTCACAGTATCCAACGAATATATTTGCCAAAACGGGTCCGGGGGACCCCATGACCACACTTTGTCACTTGTTATCACGTCCAGATTGTCTTAGTGTGTACGATGATTCTCACTTTTCTGTTTTGTGCCGTGCAAGTTATGTTAAGCAGTTGAAGGTTCTGGAAGCTGTATGTATTCGTGTGCATAATCCTGTTCTTTGTAAACAAAAGAAGCACGTAGCCGCGCTAAAGTTGTTCTCGTAGCTGGTTATCAGATGTTGTCCGGGGGACCCCATGGCCACACTTTGTCACTTGTTATCACGTCCAGATTGTCTTAGTGTGTACGATGATTCTCACTTTTCTGTTTTGTGCCGTGCAAGTTATGTTAAGCAGTTGAAGGTTCTGGAAGCTGTATGTATTCGTGTGCATAATCCTGTTCTTTGTAAACAAAAGAAGCACGTAGTCGCGCTAAAGTTGTTCTCGTAGCTGGTTATCAGATGTTGTCCGGGGGACCCCATGGCCACACTTTGTCACTTGTTATCACGTCCAGATTGTCTTAGTGTGTACGATGATTCTCACTTTTCTGTTTTGTGCCGTGCAAGTTATGTTAAGCAGTTGAAGGTTCTGGAAGCTGTATGTATTCGTGTGCATAATCCTGTTCTTTGTAAACAAAAGAAGCACGTAGTCGCGCTAAAGTTGTTCTCGTAGCTGGTTATCAGATGTAAATGTTGTGTCATGTTGCACTGTATCACCTCTTGCTTTGTGGCTGCACTCAGTTATATACGTTAGCACTATGTTTGACACCTATTATGTAATGCTGTAGCACTTCCTTTGTTGCTCACACTTTTAATTAATTATGCTGTTATAAAATGTTCTATTTTTGTACACAGTACCCTCAGTTCCGATACTATTCACTGATGAGCGGAACACGAAAATCGATTTTGAATAACATAAAAATCCTTAAAAATTCCATGAACTCGTTGTTGTCTGGCCATGTCTGCATCGATTATACTCCTAATTGCACTAATAAAATCATAATCATGATAATTCCAAAGCACAAAGTTTGTATATAATTCAAATGGGTGTGTGTATGTGTAAGCATGCAGTGAAGAAAACACCGAGAAAACATGCAGTAATGTGTAGGGATGCCGAGCAAGGTGGTTACAAATTACAATTAATTCTGTTCAGAGCCAGTTTAAAGGCAACCGCCGCACTGTGGAGGCGAATATCGCTGGGAAGGGAATTCCAAAGAGTGCTTCCCACAAATGTCAATGACTGACGACCGGAAGGTCCAGGAAGGAAAGGCACTTGCAGTAGCCGCTGCTCCTGTCCTCGAGTAATTCGGCGATCATCCCGGGATGCTTGGCCTGTGTTAGCCATCAACTGAAAGTAGGTGCAGAAAAGAGGACTTGCAAGATCATGTAGGCAACGGAAAACAAAAAATAAAACCTTGTAGTTAAAAATGTGAGTTAGGGATCGAATAGATAAGCGCACGAGGAGGGGGGCTGTGGATGCACGGCTGGAGAGTCGGAAAATTGCACGAATTCCGGATTTGCTGGATTTGATTAAACGACTCTGCAGCTGCTGTGTCAGCGACGGGAAGAATGCATTGGATGCGTACGTTAGTCGTGCTTGCACAATGCCAATGTACCAAAGTCTGCGGGCTCTTATGGGCAGAGATCGCCCATGGCGCCATAGCTGGCTGATGGCGACTGACGCCTTCTGCACAACACTGGAGACATGGGGCTGCCAGGATAGCTGGTCATCAATGGTTACGCCAAGGTATTTGGCAGTGGAGGTAACAGTTAAGGCTTGATCCTTACATTTCACGACTGGTATGTCGCCAGTGAGTCCCCGAGGTTGAATTACCATGACTTGGGTTTTGCCGGTATTCAGCAGAAGCCCAATTTCGGAGAGCCAGTCAGACAGACGTGTCACAGCCGTAGTCAACGTCTTGCAAACAGTGTCCAGATCTGAATCAGAATAATCTAGGATGATGTCGTCCGCGAACTCCTGATGAACAACAATGCAAGGTATGACGTCGGAAATGTCACTCGTGTAAAGGACAAAGAGAAGCGGCCCAAGAACACTGCCTTGGGGCACACCTCTTGAGCATGGGACTGCATCAGAAGGAGCCTCACACACCTTGACACGTTGAGTACGACCAGACAGATAGCTAGCCAACCATAACAATACTCTGCCATTGACTCCCAGGGTGAATAGTTTATCAATCAGACGTTGATGTTGGACACGGTCAAACGCTTTTGACATGTCAACCATCACAATACCTGTGTATTTTCGCTCTTGTTTGGCCAACAGCCAACGGTTGGCGGCTAGAACTAATGCATCTTCGGTAGAGTGCATTTTCCTGTAGGCAAACTGACTGCTAGGTAATATGCTATGTTGCGTGAGGTATGCTGTGAGTTGCTTCTTTACAAAGAACTCCAAAATCCGGGACAGAATAGGGAGCAATGACACTGGTCTATAGTTCGTAGGGGATGTTGCATCGCCACTCTTGAACAGTGGACTAATGTGTGATGTTTTAAAACACACTGGCACAGTACCTGATGTCAAGGATGCATTGACTAGGGTGGTAAATGGAGGTGCCAGGACATCTGAACACTGCTGCAGTACAATTCCAGGAATGTTGTCACTCCCAAGGTAATCAACATGGCGCCCAGAAGATGTTTATTATTTTGTGCGTGAGTATACTGTAATCAATCATTTCAATGCCAATCATGTACATGAGATGTAGATGACTTGTATACATGTACTGTACATGTATTTGTTGTTGTACAGTCAGTGCCATTGTACTATAGATTAGTATAGTAACTGGTATAGTACAGTCAGTGCCACTGTACAGTAACATAATAAATATAAAGTATAGTAACTGGTATAGTGCAGTCAGTGCCATCAGTGCAGTGCCACAGTGCAGTGATCCTACTGAGTGACAGACTCTGTAAATACTGTATCTGATGATTCGTTTTATGTGTTGATTCTTCACAAAATGTGTTATTTTGCCCGTACAAGAGGCTCAAAGAGTGAAAAAAAACAAAAACAGTCAGTGCCACTGTACTATAGTAACTGGTATACCGTAAAATTCCCCGGGCGTATACTTTGCAGAGCGTCTAAAACCGGGCGTATATTTGGGCATGGGCTTATATTTTAGGGCATGGGTGTTATTTCGGACGCAATCTGCAGAAGATCATTCTATCAGCAACCCACTACTCGCACTAGTTTCAGTGAACCACCATTCACACTGAGCACGGTACACGTACATGTACATCAAACCACAGCTGGAAATTTGGTCGTAACCAAGAATGTAGTGATAAATAATTACAGTTTTGATAGGTAAACCACTTGTCCACTTTACGCCCTGGGCTTATTTCGGGCATGGGCGCTAAAACGGACTTGAAGTGTACACCCCCTAAAACTGGGCTTATTAAGTTATTATCGGACATGGGCGTTATTTAGGGTGGGCTTATTTACGGAATTTTACGGTAGTACTGTAGTGCTAGACTTTTTAGAAGCATACATGTACAATCAGTCATGTATCATTGTACATGTACATGTACATGTACATGACATGTACATGTACATGTACATGTACATGACTGTACAGTGATTTGCGTGTTCAGTTAGCTCACTTCTGCATAGGAAAGTACGAGTACTATTGACCCCTGACCTTTTGGCTGCTTTTCGGACATACATGTACATGTACATGATTGTATCCTTTTTCGGACCCGTTTTCGGAAGAGCCTTCAAAAATCGGACACTATCCGAAAATCGGAAAATCGGACAGTTTGGCAGCACTGCATGTGCACGCAGTCACACATACATGTACATGTACAGTGCGTATCGGTTATAGTGTGGTCGTATACAAGAATACATGTATACTGCCTACAAGAATGAACACTCATTTTTTCATAATCATAACACAATTTTTAGGTGTATATTTATTCTTACAAGCGGTATTATCGCATAGTAGAATATATGTGCCCTAAGAATGGATTTTGTGTAGCAAAATATGCCAGATTAGTGCAAAGTGTATCGCCTGTAGTAATGTCATAGCCCGAGAGTGAGGGCTTGTAACTTTTAACTTACTGCTGATAGCTACTGTGCGTAGAACGTGGACACACTGTGTCTTCCGGACCGTAGTTGGAACAGTTATTGTACAATATAATATACGGTGTGTGCCGGCGAGGTCACCTACCCAGTGAGACTGTAAAATGATAGGTTTTGCTGCTGTCAATGGATGAAGCGCACGACTGTGCATTTGCAGTAGAAAGTGCAATACCTGTAGTTATGAATTCGCTTTATAGTAGTAGTAGTAGTACGCTAGGTGTGGATGTGCGTGATTGCACCTGCTTGACCATTGACTGGCTATGCTTTTAATCAAGTACATGTTGCGGTCCAGACGCCGGGTCTAGGCTTGCCCCGTTCTAATACCCTTTCACACTTTGCGTATCTTATGATGACAGCCGCTTCTAGATCACGCAGACCTGTGCGTGTATGTGTGTGCGTGTGCGTGTCCGATCGCCGTTCCGCGCAGCGGACAAAGTGGCAGTTCAGCTGCATGTTTAGCAAGTACTATCGCTACTGCCGCTGCTTGCTGTTTTCTACGATGTGTTATATCATGGCATGCTGCTGCTTTTAGCGAGAGGTTCTTTCGGTGCTCTTCTCCCAAACAGTGAACATATTCTCTGCTCTGACGAGATCAGTTGGTTATGTGTGTGTTGGGTTAGGACTGGGTGAAGTTGCGTTATGCCAGCCGTGACTATACTTGTCACAAAACGTTCCGAGGGTTAGAGACGACACAGCCATGGGCGAGACTAACCGGAACGCTGTCCGAGCGAGTTATCACAAGTGGTGCTGTGACCACAGGATGGCTGGTAAGGCGGTAGCGACGAAGTTCACCATTCCGAAGAAGAGAAGAGACTTGCATCAGGCGTTGCTCGACGGAGCGAATGCTCTGGATGCAATGCATCGTCGGGCCGCGGCGCAGCAGTTGCGTCGTCATGCGGCGGCGATGCAGGAGTTCGAGAAGGCCAGTGATGTGTTCTGGCGCTCCACTGGACGCCGGCTGGAGCAGGACCCGGATCGGCTGGAGGCTGGGGAGCCACCGGCCAAGAAGGCGAAGCCGGCGCCAAAGCCGAAAGAACCCGCGGTGTGCTGGCGGTGTAGCTCGACCGGACACCGCATGAAGGATTGTACCGCCTTGGTGGTGACTGCCGAGGGTGGTCAGCCGAACGTAGCAGCAGGAGATGAGACGGCATTGTCGTTGGACGATGCCACCGACTGGGCGGCCATGGCAGCGGCAGAGGCGGATGAGGCGCTAGCCACAATTCAGGAGATGGAGTTGTCCAAGACCTGATCGTGGTAGTGTCGTGCTCACAATGGTGACGCCTTGCTCTGCTGGCTATCATTATGCTGTTGCGTACATGTATTGAAGATGTTCAATGATCATGTATCCTGCCTCACTACTGGTTGTGTTGTTGTGTGTGCGGGAACGGGCCTCCACCAGGGAACAAAGAGGTTTGTTCTCTGTTGTGCTCGATAGGCATGGCGCAGTGATGACTGAGCTGCCTTTTGTGATGAGAATTGCATGCTGCATGATGGGCATACAGTTCGTAAGGAGGGGTATGGATGTGTCGTATCTCTCTAGTCTGTTTGGTCTAGTCCTCAGGCTGGGATGCCAGCCGGAGTGATTAGGGTGAACTATTGGCGGTCTTGTGCGCGAGGAATCATGGCATGATGTTGAGAGGCATGCATGATGCGGCTTGCACTGGTCGGCTTGGATAAATGTGTGATGAACGGGAATCCGGATGGCGCACGAGGCTCCGCGAGATGTCGCGAGTCAGGCGTGGGATCGGGAAACCTGATGCGATGGTGGTCGCTTGGCATGTTCACACGGCGGTTAGGGTTACAGTGGTTGAGTACGCTGTGCCCACGTGCAATTGGGGTGCACTCGTAGGCGCGCGCGTGCCGTGATCGGACGGCAGCGGCGTGGCTGAGTATATCAGGGGAGCTGAGGCGAAGAGGACTGAGTTCTTCGCGGATCAGTCGTCCTGCTAGCACTATTTGTCTACTTTGCTCGTTCTTTTGCTGTGTTGATGATGGCTCAGCAACAGCAACAACAAGGCAGAGGTGTGAATGCGCCTGCTGCGAATGTTCATCAACCGTTAGTAGCTGGTGGTGCTGCTGCGGTGGGTGGCCCTGCTGCAGTGATGGCTGCAGCAGGGGGAGCGGTAGCTGGTGCTGGAGGAGCGCCAGTTGCTCCAGCCTTCGGGAGGCCTGCGGTGATGCCCGAGGCCTACGATGGTTCCGGAGACTGGGTGGAGTATATCCAGTACTTCGATCAGTGCGCGCAGGTGAACGGGTGGAATGACCCGCAGAAAGCGCAGTACTTAGCGGTACGCCTCAGAGGTGGGGCGCAACGCTTTTTGGCTACTATACCGGCTGCAAGACGGGCCGTATGGCAGCATGTGAGTGCGGACCTTGAGCGAAGGTTCGCACCACCTGCTAATGAGCGGCAGTTTAAGGCTCAATTCCGCACGAGGAGGCGTAAATCCGGTGAGGATTTAGCGCATCTGGCGGATGATCTGCGTCGGCTGGTGGTGCGGGCGTACCCCAACATGCCGGGTGGGTTACAGGATGAGCTGGTGAGGGACCAGTTCATCGAGGCGGTATCTCCTGTGGCTTTGAGAGTGAGGCTGCAGGAGAATCCTCCGGCGACGGTGCAGGCGGCATTAGAGATGGCGCTGCACCTGGAAAAGGTTTGGCGAAGTGTTGACTTGCCAAGCGAAGCTCCACAGAGGCTGGTGGGCCCCTACGGAGAGAGCCAGCAAACACAGTTGGTGACGGCCGCTGTGGATGTTGCTGAGGCTCCAGCGAGAGGACAGACGGACGTCCTCGAGCGTACTTTGAGCAGCCTGGTGAGGACGCTCGACCAACTACTGGAGAGGCGTGATGCTCCAAGTGGTCAAGGAGGGCGAGGCCGAGGAAGAACTCGGGATCAGGAGCCCGCTCGACGAGTGAAGATGTTCACTTGTTGGAACTGTGGTGAACCGGGCCACAGGGCAGCCCAATGTCCTCGTGAAGCGCAGACGGGGCGCGGAGGATACGATGGCTCGAGGAGAGGGCCTTTGGGAAACGGCCAGTGACTGGGGCGATGGCCCACGTGCCTGGTCAGACCATTTCTTTGGGTCGAGAGTGTAATCCGACAGCACCTGATGAGCGTGCTGTCGAACAATCCATTCCTATGGTCGGATGCGACTCTGGAACGGGGATGTTGACCACGGGGACAATCGATGGGTTGTCAGTGGAGATGCTGGTAGATACTGGAGCGGCTGTAAGCTTAGTATCTGCGGATCTAGCCAGGAAGCTGGGCTACGATCCGGATCGACTCACGGCGGATGCGCCTGGGTTGAAGTTTTGTGGGGCAGATGGTAAGCCTTTGGTGGTGAACGGAAAAGTGGTTGTTCACCTTGGCGTTCAAGGATGTGTTTGTTCGCCGGAAATGCGGGTAGTCGATGGGCTACGATTTCCATGTGTGCTGGGACGTGATGTGCTGTCCAGCATTCCCTGTAACATAACCTCTGCGAATGGCAAGCTATGTTTCAAGGTCGAAGAAAGGCGAGGGGGTGGTGCAGATGAGGCTCCGCTCCGCTTGCAGGAGAAGATTGTTCTCCCACCACACCACGAGATGACCGTGGCGGCTGTGGTGGACACTCTTGCATTCGATGGGATGCCAGAGTTGGGGCTCACGGAACCAGATTGTGGGACTGCGAGCGACCCTGGTCTCTTGGTGGCAAAGTGTGTTGTGCGGCCACAAGAGAATCGTGTTCCCGTGCGATTGATGAATTGCACGGTGGAACAAATCACTCTGCCCAAGAGAGCCCAGATTGGCAAGCTGTGTGCAGTTGCAACTGTGGTGGACGGTAGTGAAGAGTTGGACGAGGCGAATGACTGGTGTAGCTACGGGGCTAACCAGGATTTGTGGTCTGTACTGCGAGTGGGGAACCCCGATGGTGGTCCCGGCGCAGGGAAGCGCTCTCCAGGCGGGAAGAGGCTGCTTGAAACCGGTGGTGGTGATGACGATGGTCGGTCACACCATTGTGCGATGAGGGATGATGAGGCAGTACACGAGGCCGACGTTGACCAGCGTGGTCGTGGTACGATGCCTGATGGCTGTTGCTCTCAGGAGGGTAACTGGGAGGCATGCTCCCCACCTGATACAGGCAACAGCGAGCAGCCTGTGGTTGAGGCCGAGCAGTTGGCTAGGCTCAGAACCTTGGTCGAGCAGTACAGATGTGTATTCGCTATGAACATGTCCGAGCTGGGTCGGACAGACGTGTTGAAACACGAGATTAGGACTAGCTGTGATGGTCCAGTTTATGAGCCCGCAAGGAGATTGCCTTGGAGCTCGCGAGAAACATGTCGGAAGTTGGTTGACGACATGCTTGAACAGGGTGTGATCGAAGAATCGGTCAGTCCATGGTCTTCACCAGTTGTGTTGGTGCGGAAGAAGGACGGATCGACGAGGTTCTGTGTTGATTATCGGAGAGTCAATGCAATAACCGTGAAAGATCCATACCCACTCCCGCGTATTGATGATACGTTGGACGCGTTGGGCGGTGCGATGTACTTCTCGACGCTTGATCTGTGCTCTGGGTATCATCAGATGCCAATGGACGAGGCAGACAAGGCCAAGACGGCATTTTCCACGCCTGATGGGCACTATGAGTTCCACGTGATGCCATTTGGTGTGTGCAATGGCCCGAGCTCATTTCAACGGCTGATGAGTGCCGTTTTGCGAGGTTTGCAGTGGCAGATGTGCCTGGTATACCTCGATGATATTATCGTGTTCTCAAAGACGTTTGACGAACACTTGGAACGACTGGAGGCTGGTCTTCGGTTGAAACCCTCGAAATGTCATCTGTTGAGGACAGAAGTCAATTTCTTGGGTCATGTTGTCACGAAGGATGGTGTGCGCACCGATCCGGACAAGATTGAGACCGTGTCAGAGTGGCGGTGCCCAAAGAACGTAGCAGAGGTGCGTTCTTTTATGGGTTTCTGTGGCTACTATCGACGGTTTGTGAAGGATTTTGCATCCATTTCTCGGCCGCTGGTGAAGCTGACGAGGCAAAACCAGAGGTTTTCATGGGATGGCGAGTGTGAGATCGCATTCCAATTGCTGAAACAGAAGATGTCTTCAGCACCCACGTTGGCGTATCCGAGGTTTGAGACCGATGCGCCCCCATTTGTAGTCGATGTGGACGCAAGTGGCCATGGTTTGGGAGCTGTGTTGTCCCAGACCGACGCAGATGGTCGGGAGCGACCTATTGCGTATGCAAGCAGAGGGTTGAACTCTGCCGAGAGGAATTATGGCTCGACGAAGAGTGAACTCCTCGGACTAGTGTGGGCATTTAGGCATTTCAGATGCTATTTGCTGGGTCGAAGGTTTGTCGTGCGCACAGACCATCAAGCACTAAAATACCTGAACCGTTTCAAAGAACCAAGTGCGATCGTGGCGCGGTGGCTTGAGTTTCTGAGTGATTTCGATTACGAGGTGCGTTATCGGAAAGGTAAAGTCCATGCCAATGCTGATGGCTTGTCTCGACAAGTGCAGGATCAGAGGTGTGGCACCACAGTCCCTGATGAGGTGATCGCTGTGGTATCAGACGAAAGGAGCTCAGTGGAGAATGCTGAGTCGGTCCAGAGTGACCTTCCTACGCCCTTTGTGCGGCGACGAAACTGGACATCAGCTGATTGGGCTGATGTTCAGCAACGTGATCATGAATTGACACGGCTGAGTGAGTGGCTCAGCTCCGGGTCATCTT
This sequence comes from Sycon ciliatum, assembly GCF_964019385.1. Lineage (NCBI taxonomy): Eukaryota > Metazoa > Porifera > Calcarea > Leucosolenida > Sycettidae > Sycon > Sycon ciliatum. The sequence continues at coordinate 1,714,548 of NC_088649.1, read as the reverse complement.
CGCCTGACTTGACTGGTGTGAGTCCGGCTCTGAGGCATTATTTCCGAGGACGAAAATGCCTTGTGGTGCGAGAGGACGTGATATGTCGCGTTTTGCACAGTGAGAACGCAGGAGAGGGCACAAAGTTTCAAATTTTGGTGCCAGTTGCGTTGCGCGGTCAGGTGCTGAGTGAGTACCATGATCATCTAGGTCACTTAGGCGTGACTAGAACGTATCACCAGATTCGTTGTGAGTGAGGTGAAGGAACCTGAAGATGCTGAGTCTGTCGAAACGCCCCCGGCTGATGTGTATGTGCCGGACCCTACAGACTTGTTGTATTGGGATTCTGATGAGGATGCCCAGCATGAGACGTATGGCGGCGTGGACGGTGTTGGCGGCCAACCAGTTGTGCAGATCCCGCTACCAGTCAACCAGCCACCGCCACAACCAGCCCAGATTGCGGTTCAGACTCGAGCTGGGAGGACCGTCCGGCCACCGCAGTATTTTGGAATGCAAACCCAGTTGAGAAGACGACGGTAAGCCGAATGTTGTCGCCACGAGGACGTGGCAGTCTTTTCGAAGGCGCGGGGAGATGTCATAGCCCGAGAGTGAGGGCTTGTAACTTTTAACTTACTGCTGATAGCTACTGTGCGTAGAACGTGGACACACTGTGTCTTCCGGACCGTAGTTGGAACAGTTATTGTACAATATAATATACGGTGTGTGCCGGCGAGGTCACCTACCCAGTGAGACTGTAAAATGATAGGTTTTGCTGCTGTCAATGGATGAAGCGCACGACTGTGCATTTGCAGTAGAAAGTGCAATACCTGTAGTTATGAATTCGCTTTATAGTAGTAGTAGTAGTACGCTAGGTGTGGATGTGCGTGATTGCACCTGCTTGACCATTGACTGGCTATGCTTTTAATCAAGTACATGTTGCGGTCCAGACGCCGGGTCTAGGCTTGCCCCGTTCTAATACCCTTTCACACTTTGCGTATCTTATGATGACAGCCGCTTCTAGATCACGCAGACCTGTGCGTGTATGTGTGTGCGTGTGCGTGTCCGATCGCCGTTCCGCGCAGCGGACAAAGTGGCAGTTCAGCTGCATGTTTAGCAAGTACTATCGCTACTGCCGCTGCTTGCTGTTTTCTACGATGTGTTATATCATGGCATGCTGCTGCTTTTAGCGAGAGGTTCTTTCGGTGCTCTTCTCCCAAACAGTGAACATATTCTCTGCTCTGACGAGATCAGTTGGTTATGTGTGTGTTGGGTTAGGACTGGGTGAAGTTGCGTTATGCCAGCCGTGACTATACTTGTCACAAAACGTTCCGAGGGTTAGAGACGACACAGCCATGGGCGAGACTAACCGGAACGCTGTCCGAGCGAGTTATCACAGTAATAACATCTGTGCTCTGTGGATACTCAATACAATAATATTCAACACAAAAAGAGAGTTGTGTCCAACTGAGCATTGGAGAATCACTTTTTCTGTCCAGTAGGACTCTTTCTTCCGACTTCTCTCGTATCTGCTGCTCGGCAGTCGCCTACCACGACCGCGAGTCTGATCCGTGTATCATGTGTAGACCTACATGATTGTACGTGTCCACATGCCAAACGTGCTCGCATATTATGTCACACGTGCATATTATGTCACACGTGCCTAACCCTAACTTTTATCGTGTGTAAGAAATATCGGCAATAAGAATCAAATGTCGTGTTTCAAACACCCACGCTATAACCGATACCTACTGTACATGGACATGTCCATGTAGCACACGCGCGGCCGGTGCACTTCGTTTTCAGTGGACAAAGATTCACGAAGGCAAGGGCGTCGGAACCGCACCGGCCGCCCCACTTTTTCAGCCGTTTTTTTGTTTTTGTTTTTTGTTTGTTTTAGTTTTTTGAGCACACTGCAACAAAACGTGGCAAATCCTTGTCCCCGATCGTGGTTTGCAATTTTTGTTGCAGAATCAAAAGTCCATGTACATGTACACTGAAATGGCACCAAATGCCTGGGAATGCTTGCAATTGGCTTCAATTTTTGAATTTTTTCCCGGGGGAGGGTAATGTTTGTCCCCGATCGTAGCATCTTCTTGTTTTTTTGCAGAATCAAAAATCTTTCATTATAGTTACCGTACACTGAAATGGCACCAAATGCCCGGAAATGCTTGCAATTGGCTTCAATTTTTGAAATTTTTCCCTGGCCGCCCCACCTCAAAAGTCGGTGCGACGCGCCTGGAAGGGCAAGTGACTTATTGCGATCGGAATCTGCTCAGCCACTATTCGAGTCTAGGTCTAGGACCTAGCCTCCTAGGCACCTCAGAGTTTCTTGCGCAATGCAATCATCACTGAGTAGGCACCGGCGGATTATGCCGGCATAATTATTGGCATAATTTGGTGGTTGAAAATTTGCAGCATAATTTGGCATCCTTTCGGAGGTAGGAGCATAACTACATGATTGTACCACAATTCTAGTATGTAGGCTATACAATTGTGTACAATGCACCTGGTCAGTCCTGGTGGTCTGCTCCTGAGTGCATGGTAAAGGGCTTGAAGTTGGAGGGCATGCACTGCAGATAGTGTTTTCAATGAACATACTAATGATAATTAATAATTCGCGGGATTCGCGTTGACATCGCTTGAATGTTCGGAAACACACAAACTAGCCTTCGCTTCCGCAGGCCACCACTATGCCTATGCCTTGTACCTTAGTGGCAAATGCAGACCTCACAAGTGAGTCAGGGGAGAGTAGGTGAGTCTCTCAGTCTCAGCCAATCGAAGCAGGGTAGAAATCATGGCAACACATTATTATTGTATGGTCGAACTCGTCTTCTTCAAAGTTCTTTCTCACACTGATACAGTACATGTAGCAGAAGATGCGAGTGAATCAGCCTTTATCAGGTATCCTGGGGCGGACGACTCGACGGGTGGGATCTAGTCCAATGTAGATCTACATTACTCATGATACGAAGTCATGACCTCTGGATTTCAGCAGCCATGTCTGTGCAGGCTTCGGACATTGCTATAATAATTAAAAAAATGACGTGTAGTTGGTGTTCGGTCATGATGCCATTGATGGAAGGAGAGGTGGAGCTACGGAAGAGATGAGCTGATTATTCGCACGGTGACTCATCAGGCGACATGTATATGCAGTTAGTCAGTCAGTTGTGCCTTTTTGTGTGACTATGGACTATGGAGTATACGTCATGTATTACTACAGTACGTACCCGTACCCAGCGTTTGGTGGCCTGGTTTGGCTGAGTGACCATGGTGACACGTCGTCTTGTGTCACGACTCACGACTCACGAGTCGTGTGTTACACGGTCCAATACGTAACGATGTAATGATTATGTACAGGCAGGATGAATCTTGACTCTTCCTGTCATGACGTCAGTCTTGGGTTTTGTTGGGTGTCTTGTCGGGTGAGCACTGAGCGCGTGGTGGGCTCAGTGAGTAGTCGCTAGCCGACCGAACATTTCTCGAGCAAGTAACACTAACACGTCGTTAGTTAGTGAGTTTTGTGTGTGATCACGACAAGCGATGTGTGACTGACTATCTGTGACTGTGGTTGTGTGACTGTGAGTACATGCAGTCGAGTGACAGAGCGATCGCTAGCGAGCGCGTGATTGACAGATTGTGGTGCAGGCCACTAGAGCGCGTGTACATGGAAGCTAGGATCATGTGACCGTCGATACTCAGTGCATTGTGCATGTGTGCATGCAGTGCAAACGCGGCGCACGCGCGTATACGCGGTCGAAGTGACAGCACGCGATCGAAACGTGCCAGAAGCGCAACCACGACGAAATGCCATGGCCACATGCCGCGCATGGCCCGATTTTCAGATTTTGTACTCACTGTGATATGGCTGAAGTAGTGGCTTGGCGCATGGCATGCACTTGCAGCAGCTTGTTGTGACGAACATGAACTATGCACGTTATCTACTCGTGATGCGCGGATGCTGTCACCCAAGGAAGGTCAAAAGGTGACTGTGTGAGTCCTTCTTCTGTTGTGTTGGTACGCTTTCAAAGAGACGTTACGTCCGCGCTCTTGACTCTTGGTTGATCATTCTCACTACCAGTCTGGTGAAGTAGGGCGCTATTCTGCTCTCTCGTCTGTCCATTCTGCTTGCTCTTGCCTTTCGTTTCCAGTCAGGAGCTGCTTCGTCTTTTGAAATGGAAGCTCCTGTGCCGACTTTTCACCAATCACAACGTGCTCGAGGAGATCTTAGGGGAAGCATTGCTGCAGCATCTCATTCGCTGCAGATAGCGTCACACTTGACAACTTCGGATATGGATCGAGCTCCTGTTGCAACATCAGCTGCTAGTCACACTGCGCGAACTTCATCCCCAACACCCCGTTTGACGTCTTCTAACGAAGATTCCGTTTTCTGTGGTCTGGATCACCAGCAACGACCTCGCGTGTTCAGTTTGTTTCTGTCGATTGTGGGCGCATCACTCTTGCTGAGTGGATGTGTGATGCCAACGTGGCTTGTTCGACCCAGTACCGAGTTGCTGTTGATGGATGGTTCGGAGACTGTTCGCAGAAACAGCAGTGCTGTGACGCTAGGACTCTTCATGATATGCGAGAGGAGCACGCTAAACACGTGCTTTACATGTAAGTAATAGTCGTACGGCTCTCGTCTTGTTTCACCATACTGACATTACTGTGCACACGTATTTTTTGGATTTGCATCGATGTTTGTATTTGTGTCGGTATGCGTGCTACAAATCCAGGTACTAGTTATCTGTGTTAGTGCTAATCGTAGTTTGGTCCAGTTGGACAGTGGTGGATAGATTGCTAGTTTGGTCCAGTGGGACAGTCAGTGGTGGATAGATTGCTTGTTGCCTGTGCATGTACGAACGAACGCCTTGCGAAAGGAAATGTCACTCTCGTCTCTAGCCTAGGAAACAACATCGCCTCTCAAACTAACCAGTGACAGTATGTGCCGTGCGCAGGCTCTGGTGGTTGTATAGACTAAGACTTACTGGACGTGTGTGCCTAGCCGATCAACGCGCCATAATCTGATAATGCGCTTGTTCAAGTTTTCAAACTTTTAGAACTTACATCGTTCATTCCTTGTTGGTGTTGTTGTAAGGTGATACAGGGGGTATGTAGTCGTACGACTTCTGCAATTGTGTATTCAATCAAGATTGTGACTAGTCCAATGCTGGAGTGAACTCAGCTGTGGGACGATGTGTAGTGCCTGATGATCAACTGCGAGTACTATTAGTATTCCCAGCGCACTTGGGCAATGTTAGCGCTCACCGTCAGAAAACAGCGGCTGTATGGCGAGTAGCAATAGTTGTTGTGACTAGAAAAAATTGTGAAAGAATCAGGGAATGGCTATCGACCGGCCGCACTGTGGTAGTCCACATGCTACATTGAGCATGCTGGTTGTATGGATTACCGATTAGAGGCATCCGTCATGTTGCCTGTTGCCTGAGATGGGCTGTGCAGGGGACCACGCACCCGCCACACTCCCACACTCGAACCATTGTATTGTGAGTGCATGAACGTCTCTAGATGGCGGTGAGGTTCAACCAAGCGAGACGATCAGCTGGTTTTGTGCCGATTCGTTTGTGCTGCTTCAATGGTACCACCGCTGACACTACACTAGTCGATGGGTAGTCTGTCAGTGGCTCGTGCAGCTTAGGATTAGGAAGTACTGCTGACAGACTCAGTCCTGGTCATGCAGTGGTGTCTCAAGGTTCTCCAGCCCGAACTAACTTAGCTACACTACAGTCTACAGTCGACAAATGTGGCATTGCTGTTTTGGGGGGAAGTCTGGGACTAGTACAGTGTCTGGATGATTGCATTCAAGATTGCAATAATGTACAATGAAGTAATACGTTAGTTATAGCAGCTAGATCATCCTAAGGATATACATGCATGTACATGATATACATGCATGTACATGAGAAAGCAACTGCGTTCATGGGTTGTAGAATATAGTCCTGACTTGGTCATTGTTTTGCAATGTCCTGTATGACTCTCCATAGTCCTGACTTGGTCATTGTTTTGCATTGTCCTGTATGACTCTCCATAGTCCTGACTTGTTCATTGTTTTGCAGTGTCCTGTATGACTCTCTGTCTAACTGTACTGCAGAATACAGAGTAGTATAACTATCACTCAGTGACCATCACTGCCATTGACTAGCTGTTACAAGTGTTTGGGTGTATGAAAGTGTGTGGCATGGGAGTTGGATACAGGCTATGACCAGGGGATTGTCCATGCACATCACACAGATACTTCTTTGGTCTTCCTCATTCTGCAAACCACACACCAATCTACGTGCTGATATGCAGCATACCATAGGTTATTGTAGTCTGTGTCTGAAGGAATTCATTGTACTTGTAACACATTCCCTTATTACTAGTATGCAGTTGTTACATACCATAGTATGGGGCAATAGTGGGTAACAGGGAAGTGCATGCATTGATCCATGGTCACGGAGTGCATAACTTCCATGTGTCCTCCTGGCACTTCCATGACTGTGTGACTGTGTGAGTGTGTGACTGTGTGACTGTGTGTGTTATCAAGCACTGACCCCCAAAAGAATCTACTGCATGTACTACTAGTACTTGAGTTAGTTGAATGATGTCAGCTGCAGCAGTTGTTGCTACTCAATGAGTCATTGTCAGTGTGAGAGCATGCTGTCCTGTAGGCTGTAGTGCATTAGAAATTCACAATACACAGTGCACACACTTCTGGCACTTCTGACACTTCAGACAATGCTGACAGCACTGATCCTGCTGAGTGCACAGTGTCCAACATGGAATGTGATTCCTAATCACCAGTGAGAGTCTGAGAGTGAGAGAGGGAGTGTGGGAGTCTGAGAGAGAGAGAGAGGGAGTAAGTGAGTGAGGAACAAGTGTCATGACTATCACAATAAGTACATAATTGGGGGATTGTGTGTACATGTGCATGATGTAATACTCAGTAGCCGCTACTGAAGTAATAAGTAACTTCCACATGATGTCATTGAGTATTCGGGACGGAATGCCCGACAGATCTAAGTGGTGGGAATCATCAGTATGATTTCCTCATAGAAATCTGAGTCCACATATTTTGTATGTACATGTATTTTGTATGTATCTGTGTAACTGTTGCACTTGTGTTTATGTGTAAAGTTCTGTGGAGACTGACGGGCTTGTATATTTGAAATGCCTAGTTGTAAAAATATTGTACCGATGTGTAGGTTCTTGCAAGACAATTGCCATTGATTCTGACCAGAGATTTGTTTGTTCTTTTGTTTCTTGTGTGTGAAGATTTGTCAGCATCAAGTCCGGAGTTTAGACCTGTTCTATGGGATGTTGACTATCACACACATAACGAGCAGCTCATCGCTAGCCAATCGCTATGCGTACTGTCCGTACTCGCAGCACTAGCTGCTGTTTGCACCATAGCGTTGCAGTGGAGATTCAGGAAGACTGAGACAAAGTTTCGTTGTCTTGTGGTGCACGCACTGGCTTCTCTCCTCACTTGTAAGTTTTCATGGTTACCGATATGATATGTGCTATATTTGGCTGGCATTGACATGCACCGATATGTGCTATACTGTAAAAGCAGAAATTTTCGGTGGTGTTTTATTTTCAGTAATTTCGGTGCCGAAATTTTTACCGAAAATAAAACGCACCGAAAATGTCTGTATAGTACTAGTACACTTACCTGGAACGCGGGTTTACCGAAAATTTCCCTCCGCCGAACCGCCGATTTTGGAGAATACTGAAAATATTACACCACCGAAAATTTCTGCTTTTTCAGTATTTGGCTGGCCTTGGCATGCCCCGACTTTGGAATTGAGACGATGCTATTCATGTAGAATTATTGTATGTTCAAAGCTACTTTTGGACATCGTAAAACAATTACAAGATTATTGTTTTTGCCGACCTGTACGCTAGCTAAGATGCGGAAATCAACAAATTATTTACTCCTTTGGATATGAGATGTGGAACATATACGTGTGTGCATAATGGCAACAACTAACTGTCTTCAGAGCTAGTATCTGTGGTCATATCTACATGTACGTGTATCAGTACCATAGCTATACCTATCAATCACTGACCTGTGTCTTGTGTTCTTGTGGTCTCTGTGCACTGTGCACTGTAGGTTTCTCCTGCATCCTGTCAGTACTGGTCTTTTACTTCTGGTCAGATGAAGCTCTACGGCAACCGGCCGACTCTGCCGTACAAACAGGTGATGACGTCACTGGGCGGTTTGTGGTGGGTGTAGCGTTCTACCTGGTTTCCACGGTAATCATGGTGTCCATTGCCATGGCGATAGTGTCGCTCTACGCAGTATGTATAGCACAGCGATGCAAGGCTAGTACGGATGAAGAGGAAGGTGGCAGCGATGTGGAGCAGCAGTTGCTTGCACTGACTGGTGAAGCAGTACCCATATCAGCAGCTGTGTGTGATCTACCCCCACCGTACTCTGCTGAACTACCTTGTTGCACATGTCAACATGCAAGTACAGATGCTGCAGTGAGTGACGCGAGTGCTGGTTTGATGTCATCGTCGTCGGCGCCATGTTGTAACACTTTGCAGCAGGCTGATGGAACAGTATTTGCCACAGCCACAAACAGCGGCCCGCATGTTGCAGATGTATCCGCCAGTTCTCATGCAGTCAGCGGTGGCGCTATACATACATCACGCATTGCTCATTCTCAGTCCCTTGTTGCATCATGCACTCGGGAGGAAACACCTCAGCGCACTCGTAGTATTCGACACTCGGCGAGTGCACCATCATTGATCACTATGGAGCGGAGTAGCAGAGAGCCGACATCACTATTGACATGCAATCCTGCCAGCCCTACCACCACATCCGCCGCGCCCCTCACACCGCCGTGTTTACGCTGTCAACCAGAGCCGTTGTTATCACCACAAGAACTCCTAGTCAGGTACTCTGAACTATCCACGGCATTCCATTTCCAATGCGATACAAGTGTGATGATGAAAGATGCTGCCGCAGATTTACCTCCTCCGTATTGTCAACCTCAACCGCAGCAGCATGTCATGGTATGAGCGATAGTTTTATAAATAAGTACACTTTTTGTTGCTTTGCACTTGTGAAATCCTGAGCATGCTTCACTTGGATCCAATGATTGAGCCAGTTCAACTCTTTCCAGCTAATTATTCCCCTATTGTACAATTCTGTTTGCGCAGGCAAACTTGTCTACGTACATCTATTGAGTTCTCCTCTAAGCCACCACTGGCAATTGTACGTATATACTATTTATAAGCACTCCAGCAATGTAGATCCATGCTGAGCAATGCATATTTATCCCATAACCCACTCCAGTATTTAGTCCATGAACTTATCATCAACAGCTCGTTATATTACTAACTGTAAGCTCGTTATATTACCCACTGTAAGCCCGTTATATTACCAACTGTAAGCCCGTTCACTTGCCTGATATCCTCTCGCAATACTTCTCCGTGATATGTTCAAAAAACCAAAATTGACGTTTCTCTGGTATCCTATTTATTCTAGAAATATTCCAAATCCTTTTTAAAAACCTCTTACCCGGATCTGCGCACTTTTCCTCTGCTCAGATTTCACTCAGAACCTCATGTTCTTGATACTCGTTCATGCATGAATCTTGTTTTGATCTTGATTTATAGATCCTGATGAAATCCTTGAAAAGACCACTGAGAACTAAATATTCCGCTTTTCTCCACTCTATACTTCAGTACGTGTGTTCATATTCTGGAGGGTGTGCTTGTGTATGTGTGTGCGTGTGTATATGTGTGTGTACATGTGTGTGTACATGTGTGTGTGTGCGCGTGTGTGTGTGTGGGGGGGGGGGGCTTTATTGGCCTCCTCCACGGGGCGGCCTTGGCCTTCTGGTCAGGGTCGTCCCTGGGTATTGACTGGCAGTAGGCTTTTCATGCCTTGCAGCCGGTTTCGCTCGCGCGGAAGGACATTCAGTGAGCTGATGACCAGGGCGGGTAATTTGTTGGTGTCACCGTCTTCTTGCGTCCTTTCCGCATCCTCCGCAGTGGCGTGGCGAGCCCTCGGATCAATCCCCAGCCTGAAACAATGCAGTGGCGTTCGGCAAAACAAGTGGATTCCTGGATGAGAAAGGATACAGGTCACACTCGCAACAATTTATTCCTGCGCGGTGTATAGCTGGAATTGTGAATTTGTCGTGTTGTTTGGACCTGAGTGGCCAGTCGTCGTGCAGCGATGGTGTATTGATGTTAGCTTGCTGCGCATACTCATCGTCGTTTCGTGAAAGTACGTCTTGTGGAGCCCTTGTGGGACGTTCGGTGCCCACCCTCCAGCTCAAGATTGTGCTTTCCTGGTTCATGAAGGCCGAAGCAGTACGCATACAGACGTTATTGTTGAACAGAACATCATGTTCACATTTGTTCCTTTTCTCAGTCGTTGCATGTTAATAGTGGACCTACAGCAGACTGTTCATCTGGTTTGTGATATTTCTTTCCTCTGTTTGTGAGTCCCTTTCCATCAATAATTATGGCACCTTGTTTTGATTTCCTTTTTTTCAATTCATTTTGCTGTACTTCCTGTTTTGTTTGCGCCACTGCCTCTCACCTTGCGCTCAGTTCTCTGAGTGGAGCGGGGCGGCGTGACCCCAAGGGGTAGCTGATTGATAGTAGTAGTAGTAGTAGTAGTGTGGGGGGGGGGGGGCATGCATGCGTGTCTGTACTTGTGTGTGTGTGTGTGTACTTTGTGTGGGGGGGGGGGGGAGGCTTGTGCTTTTTTTGTGTGTGTGTGTGTGTGTGTGTGTGTGTGTGTGTGCGTATGTGGTGTGTAAATCCATTAGTACTCTAGATGTTTGTGTCGTGGCAATTAATATTAATTTTATGTCTCGAATTTGAGCTTATGGTCCCCATAGCTGTCCCCGGGGAAAATTGCGATTCTGCGGCCGCATTTTTTCCCGCGTTTTTTTGCGATTTTTTAAAAGACCGCGTTTTCCGCGATTTTCCCGCGTTTTTTGAACTTTTCTGTTGCGCTACACGTACACACAGTGCACTGTTCGGTCAGCAACGTCTCATCCGGTGGCGGCTTTGTACTCAAATATGACGAGCGCGCTTACACCAGAGACTTGTAACTGATTGATTTCACTACATACTCACTGAAAATTGCCTCATATCAACTGCAAACTTGCCGCCGCGAGATGATATCAATAATATTCACCGCATATTTACCGCATATTTACCGCAAATTATGCCATATTATGCCGCGTTTTTTGCCGCGTTTTTTGCGATTTTTTTCCACAATTTTCCCCGGGGACAGCCATAGGCAGAGGCCTGACTGGTCTGAGGGTTCTTGTATCATCGCCTACAACCCTCAGCAGACAACATGGCTTTACATACAGTCAACTAAGGGGCCATCCGTAAATATCGATAGTTTTTTCAATCCGTGAATTTTACAAAGTAACCAGGACCCACCACCCACCCCCCTACTTTTTACGGAATAAAATATTGATGATACATGTACTGTACCTACATAAATGTAGGTGGAGTCCATGGAGTCCATACACACGCAGGCATACGCTCACCGTGTCATTCATAACTAGAGTACAGCAATGTATTTTGGCAGACTTATGCCAGGAATGTTGTCCAAGAATCACTTGCTCTTCAGCTCATTCCAAATACATCATACCCTTTATGGGCAAGCTCTTTGAAAAACTTATCTTTTTTTGGCAGCTGTACCAAACAAAGTAGTCTGCCGTGCCATTTTCGTTAGGCCACGCTCCACATGGGAACTGTTCCAACCATTGGCGATGTAGCAATTCTTCAATGTGGAGTTCAAATAAGAGCTGGACTTGACCCGGATTAATCAGGTACTGTGATACTTAGAATAATTGTGCAATAATTATACTTGTGAATAATATCTGACAAACTTCCCTCTTTCTTTTGCTTCAAGAGTTTCGATCTCCACTACATTTTTTTGGAGACAACAATCTACGTGTACGTGTGGTTCGACGCACGCAGACCCACGCACACGCAGTACTGGGCGCCAGGTTCGCGTGTCATCGATATTTTATTTACTTTGAATTTCGCCTGCACCCACCACCCAGGTACGAAAATTTCACGGATTGTAAAAACTATCGACATTTACGGACGGCCCCTAAGTTACTTCACTTATCACGACACTTGGCGGGGCATCAAAACGATGTCCTTATTCGCGAAGTGTCGTTATACCCGAAGTCTCATTTTATGTACCGGTCTTACTGTGGGATGGGACTTTGCTCTGGGCATGGAAATTCTGTTGTTATTCGCGAATTGTCGTTATATCCGCAGTCGTTATTAGCGAAGTTGACTGTACATAGAAGTTCAAGTAGGACTAGTACTAGTGAGTAGTTGAGCACTTTTATGTGGGATAGTGCCTGTGCCGTTTGCGTTACGCAACGCTCACTGACTTGTTGAGCATTTTGGCCAAGTATATTTGGGCCCGGTTTGACGAGAAAATATTTTTCATTGCTACAATGATTATGTGTACACACAGGCTGCCTTGTTAGAGTCTAGACTCAGCACTACAGCAGGGCACGGTGTCATGTTTATAAAACGTATACAGTCAACTTCGCTAATAACGACTGCGGATTATCCGATATAACGACAATTCAGGAATAACGACATAATTTTCATGCCCAGAGCAAAGTCCCATCCAACTGTGACACATACATGTATAATGAGACTTCGGGTATAACGACACTTCGCGAATAAGGACACTTTTCTGATGCCCCGCCGAGTGTCGTTATAAGCGAAGTTGACTGTAGTCAATATTGAACTATTGTGAGGGTTCACTTCATATTTAAAAAGTATTAATTTTCCGTAATTCTTTTCTGCTCTGACTGTAGACTGACTCTACTGGTAATGAGTGTGGAGGGCGGCCCCACTGAGAACAAAGATAATGGCCTACTGAGATGGGTGAGTGTTTCTCTTAAAAAAAGAAGTGAATTATCGTATCCGTTCCCAAAGGGAACTCACGACGGCCGCTAACACCCGATAAACCCTAGCGGCAGATGCAGCGCCTAACGGTGGGGGTGAGTGGGCAAGTCTCACAACCACTGGCACAAGTGCCGAAATCGACCCCATTAGCTGCATCCATGTACCCCTTGTGCCTGGCCACAAGTTCCCAGTTGACTGTGGGTAGCAGCACGGCTGGAAAACCGCTCCCAGGCAGGACTTGAACCAGGTACCACTCGTATCTCAATCATGGTCTTTGACCAACCCACTGTGCCTGCCTGTTTCTCTTAGATAATCAGATAATAAAAAACAAACAATAAGAGGACAGGGAAAGTGTTTTTACTCCGAGTTTCACGCACTAAGCGATCATCAGAGAACAGTAATGAGAAATCTGGATCAGTATTGGTTTCACAAAGCAAAGTGTCTGGAACCTCTCTGTTTTATTATGTACACATATCCAGCTAGTCATGTGATTCACGTAATCACGTGATACTGCTAGTCATGTTATACTGCTAGTCTACTGCTAGTCACGTGATACTGCTAGTCACGTGATACTGCTAGTCATGTGACACTGCTACAGCTAGTCATGTGACACTGCTACAGCTAGTCATGTGATCCTGCTAGTAGTCATGTACAGTGCTGGCAACTGAAATCCGACCCCTGAGCCGTGCGCTCACATCGCAAAGACCCAACACGGGGTAGTAAAACTACGAAAATAGAGACCGCTAGAATGTGAGCGCACCGCTCAGGGGTCGGATTTCAGTTGCCAGCACTGTAGTAGTCACTTGACATGGTTGCATGTTACATCGTTTATCGTTTATACTCTATACACATACTCAGTAATAACTGTGCGCATACACGTCTGCCTGCTTTCCACTTCGTGCACTGCCACGGTGCCAACCTAGTGGTAAAACAGTACTCTCTTACGGGGCCCTACCACTATCAAGTACCCGATAGGGTCAGTTATCTAGGGAGCGGGTTGTCTTGTAACTAGTCTACCAGTTGGACACATACTGTACTCATGTAGTCATCTACTGTTGTGGACATGGAAATCCGGTTGCACGTCTAGCGGCCCCAGGGCGCTGGCCATGCAGCCGTGGCCTCCGTGGATAAGCGGTACACACATGCATTGTATGCGCTGCAGCGCACTGGTCCCATTGGATCAACATGTGCACTGCACACAGCGTTCTGTACGCGCCGAGGGCACGGGCCCCGGTCAATACACACTGGATTTCCACGTCCCCTTCAGTACATGCAGGAAACCTATTTAAAACCACTAGCAGCTAGACTTGCAAGTGCAGGAAACCCTGGCACACACGTTTATGTATACTAGTGTACAATGACATGTACATGTACATGTACATGCTCAATAGTTTGTAGCATAGTCAAATGATCAAAATCACACTGACACACAGCGTTGTGTTGGCTGTTCGTGCAAGACTACAATCATGTACATGATTGTATGTATTGTAATTTTTACAAAATAATCAAATTTTGAAATGAAATGTGTACGAGTACGGATACATACACAGTCACTGCAGAGCATCGCGATGACGTGACACAGAATGAAGGGGGTGGAAAATAGCACCTCAACAGGACAGAGCAGCAGCAGCAGCAGCAATGCATGTTTTGTGTTAGTAATGTTACAACTGACTGCTGATAAACCTCTTCCGTGCAAACAATATACTGAAAAACTGCACGGTAGATACAGAACTGTATGTATGTCGAGGGTGCAATGTCTGCGTTCAACGGTAGATACAGAACTGTATGTATGTCGAGGGTGGAATGTCTGCGTTCAACGGTAGATACAGAACTGTATGTATGTCGAGGGTGGAATGTCTGCGTTCAACGGTAGATACAGAACTGTATGTATGTCGAGGGTGCAATGTCTGCGTTCAACGGTAGATACAGAACTGTATGTATGTCGAGGGTGCAATGTCTGCGTTCAACGGTAGATACAGAACTGTATGTATGTCGAGGGTGCAATGTCTGCGTTCAACGGTAGATACAGAACTGTATGTATGTCGAGGGTGGAATGTCTGCGTTCAACGGTAGATACAGAACTGTATGTATGTCGAGGGTGCAATGTCTGCGTTCAACGGTAGATACAGAACTGTATGTATGTCGAGGGTGCAATGTCTGCGTTCAACGGTAGATACAGAACTGTATGTATGTCGAGGGTGCAATGTCTGCGTTCAACGGTAGATACAGAACTGTATGTATGTCGAGGGTGCAATGTCTGCGTTCAACTTGACATACATGTACTAGCAACGCAAGTGGAAAATAGTCCGTGAGAAATACTCGCAATGACGACCAGATTATGGTCCATATCGAATACTAGCAGCGGCAGACCAGAAATATTCTGTTTGAAATACTGGCAATACGGCCGGAAAACTGTGCTGGTGCTAGCGCTGGTGCTGCTATAGGGCAAAGGTAAGCTGGACACATTGTTCCTTTTCTAAATTGACAATGTGTGTATCATTACGCCGTCCCTCTTGTCCCCATCTTGCCGCCGTGACAGCATACGTACCTGGTTCGACTTGCACCTGCACACCACCACCACTGCCGCACGCATTCAACGGGTTGCCTTGGTGACGGGGATTCCCTTGTCGTTGGCTATGGTACTGGGCGTAGTGATGACGGGCAGCTGAAGATGATTGTGCTGGTGCAGGGGTAGTTGTACTTCGTGACGGTGATGCGGGACAGTGACCACAGTGGCTGCAGTTTTGATGTTGGTGGGATTGGTTACCGGTTTGTCGTCGTGGATTCCATCCTGCTGGTCTTCGTGGATTAACGGCGTGATGCTGTCTTAGTGGATGTCTGGCAGCACCGTCTTTGTCATGCATTGCAAGACACGTTCTAGCATCACCAGTCTTAGCTTCACTTATCACCGGGACAGGACGATCAGCAGTACGAACCGGCCGTGCCCTACGTTGGTGAGATTGCCGAGTACTGCGAGGACCTGCTACATGTACATGCGCTGTTGTTACCTCCTCACCACGCTGCCCCGCCCCTCCTGCGGTAGGCACATTCTCTCCATGCTGTGTTCTGCCCATGCATTCATCGTTACCATGACTCTGCTCCTGGCTGACCATGTTCCCATGGTAACGTCCACACTGTTTGCTGGCAAAGCTCATAAACTGATGAAAACTATCAAACGCTGTATCAAAGTTAGTAGCCATGACGGGCTCTGGTAGAGGATTCTCCATCGGCCTGCTGTGGGCAACTGGATAAGAATAAGAGTAGAGAAACAAGCAAACACAATAAGAAGAAATAAAGAAACTCACTTCCTTTGTTTCTCTTCTTCGTAATAATTATTGGTTTCATGTTTGTGGAGAAATGACCAATGATGGATGTCTTGTTCATGTTTTACAGTTCGTCTCAATTACAGTCAACTTCGCTAATAACGACTGCGGATATAACGACAATTCGCGAATAACAAACCGAATTTCCATGCCCAGAGCAAAGTCCCATCTAACTGTATACATTTAACTTCGGATATAACGACTATCTGAATAACGACAATTCGCGTATAACGACATGCTTTTAGTGCCCCGAGGTCATATTCACTGCTTGAATAACGACTTTCTGGGCTTTTGACAGCTATTTCAAGTACCTGTCAGTCAAGTACATGTACCTGTCATGCAGAAGTACCAGAGCCTATGGTGATGGATATTATTATAGGCACACACGCAAGAAAATGCAGCCAAGGGTGGGGGGGGGGGCTTTTTCTTCCTTTTTTATGTTGGCTTCAAAATTGTTGGATTTACCAGCACACCTATATGTATACAATGTACATGTAGTTGTACATGATTGTACAGTAATCATCACACATGTACATGTCTCTGGCCCTGTAGATGGCTCAAAAGGGCATATTTTTCAATTGATTTCCCTTGCAAGTTGCATATTGAATTTTAGTTCCTTTCAACTGCAATATGAAAATAAAGTACACATTGACATAGAGCAAGAAAAGAGCTTGATTTTGATATGCATGTCATACTATACAAAATATGGGTTCACATACATTCAAATGGGACTTCGGTTATAAGGACACTTCGCGAATAAGGACACTTTTCTGATGCCCCGCCGAATGTCGTTATTGGCGAAGTTGACTGTATGCAACTCTGTGAGTATCCAATTTTAAACATCCCAGTCACGGTTCGCCGGTCCGGGGCTGCCCAGCACCCGGCGTGGCATTGACTTGCTGGATTGGATTTCATTGATCACGTCTGTAGAGTATTGTATACTGTAGCTAGTATTGTATGTTAGAGTATTAGTTAGAGTATTGGGTAGAGTATTGGGTAGAGTATTGGGTAGAGTATTGGGTAGAGTATTGGGTAGAGTATTGGGTAGAGTATTGGGTAGAGTATTGGGTAGAGTATTGGGTAGAGTATTGGGTAGAGTATTGGGTAGAGTATTGGGTAGAGTATTAGGTGGTATGTTAAGCCTAGTTCACATTCGACGGGGCGCGACAGGACGCGACGTAAGCTCTCGAAGCTACTTTTTTGGTGTTCATGAAAAGCTGGTATTATGAACTTGATTCCGCTTCATTCAAGGAGAAATAATTGAAAAGAAGTCTCGAAAGCAAGAAATTAGGTCCAAAAGCCACCTCGTCACGGACCGTGGCTTATGACTGACGCCGTTCGCTGTTGAACGACGCAACGACTGCAGCATGTCGTGTCGTACGAATCGTACACGATTTTACAGCTCACCCCAGCCTTCCCGACAGGCCCTTACGTCCCGTACCGTCAGCGTTCCGTCGAATGTGAACTAGGCTTTAGGTAGAGTATTAGGTAGTATTTCAGGTAGTGTTCTGGTGGTATTTTAGGTAATATGTCAGGCAAATGACAGCCAGAAGGCTGACGGTGCTCTTCGGGATGGTAATCCTGAATCAAATTGGATTTATACTTGTGTAAGGGCTCTGTCAGTAGCCTGCTCTGCATTTGGAAAGTCCAGGCGTTGCCATGGGTTATCGCCGGCAGTTGTAGATTTTGACACAGTGTGAGTGCGTTCTTAGTACATTCGTAGATCTAAACAGTAATCAGTGATCAGTGATGACCCAGGTTGTAGTGTTACCTGTGTGCCTGATCCCCGGGTTATATACATGTAGGTTGACAACTGGCGGGTCCAGACATTGTCATAATGAAAGTGACCAAGGGGCATTGATACATGCTCTTAAAGTGTTTAAATTCTCTCACCATTTTGTCTCTCATGAAGAACACCGGTTGACTGTCGTTGTCTGGCTGCTAGCAACGTGGCCTGTGATAGCCTTTGTACACGACATAGTCTGCACGGTTCGGCCTGAGACCATGCACAAGAACAACAAAGAATGCCGACAATGACGATGACGGCGTCGGCGGCAGCAGCAGCACAGGTACCACCGTCAACAACAGCAACGGTAACAGCAACAAAACAACAAGAGCAAAAACAACAGGAGCAACAGCAGCAACAGCAATAGCATCAGCACCAAAAATGTTAGAATAACACGCACTCGATCTGCTGGTGGATATGTACTATCGGTTACATTGGTGGGTATGTACAAATACGGGTGGGTCTGTACAAATAAGGGTGGGTATGTACAAATAAGGGTGGGTCTGTAACACTGACAGTGTTGATGGGTACAGGGGTGTAGGCAGGGGGGAGGGGGGGGGAAGAGAGGGGATTTGTGTGCCGAAGCACCCCTGAAAACCTTTGATCTGGGAAGACCATGATACACGGACCGCTGACCACATGTGCAACTCTGCACATCGCACACTGTAGCAATCCTAGTTCAGACCTACTTGTTTTCAGAATCTGAAACCAATCTACATGTTCCTATCTGCCGTTGACTAGGATGTCTGATGATTTGGCAATTTGGCAATTCGGTAATTTGGTAATTTGGTAATGAAACTTTTGAGTCAAGGGCAACTCCGGCTTGTACCAGCCATTACCAGTCGGATAATGCCGTCCAAAAAACTGGTATATTTCGGTACTTTTCTGGTACTTCGAAGTATGTTTCATCCATGTTTCTGCATGGTTGAAGGCTTGTACTTTTGGGTGGGAAAGTCCTGGCACCCCCTCGATCACGACCCTGGAGGGGGGGGGGGGGGGGGGAGCTTGAATAATCCAGCCATATGTATCAAACTACCGTACTCGCGCGATTAGAACCCTCTCTCGAATACTGCCCTATCTCGAACAGTGCGCCAGTCTCTAAGAGCCAGTGAAAAAATAAAGCCCTCTCTTGAATAGTGCCCCCCCCCCCCCCCCGGGCTTGTAACAAAGGCATGTGCCGGTTTGGTGTTCTTTTGGTAATGTTCTTGTCCATTGTGGTCTCATTATCAAAATCGCAGTTCTTATTGCTGTTTCTGTTGAGGTGTGATAGTTTACATTAAACATTGGCCTCTGCTTTTCTTTGTTTTTATGCTGGATAACGCAAAAGTATCAGCATTGAAAAACAGTGCCTTCTCTGGAATAGTGCCCTCTCTTGAATAGTGCCCCATCTGTGATGGACATTGAAAAAATAGTGCCCCCCCCCCCCCCCTGGGGCACTGATCACGCGAGTACAGTATACGTACCATGGTCCATGGCGGGTCCATCCTGTCCACGTAGTCTGAACCGACACCAAACTTGGACAAGTATGAACAATAAGGACAATCACCATTGTCGCTATCAGAGGTTGCCATGGTGATACCTGGATCCGCAACGAATACTGCAATGGGCAAGGAGAAAAGCAGAAAAAATAATCAAATGATGATCAGTCTACATTGTACAGTGTATGTACACTACCAATATGCATGATTGTACAGAGCCTATGCACTTTGTTCAAAGTGGAGTTGCCGTTGACTTGTGAAAATGCTCAACCCGTGAAGAGAGGTCTGCAACACAAGTTCACACAAGTTCACAATGGCAGAAACTTTGTTTTGTTGTCACTCTGAGTTACAATGTACATGTACATGGCAATAGGGTCAGCCATCAGACAAAACAATGTACATGGCAATAGGGTCAGCCATCAGACAAAACAATGTACATGGCAATAGGGTCAGCCATCAGACAAAACAATGTACATGGCAATAGGGTCAGCCATCAGACAAAACAATGTACATGGCAATAGGGTCAGCCATCAGACAAAACAATGTACATGGCAATAGGGTCAGCCATCAGACAAAACAATGTACATGGCAATAGGGTCAGCCATCAGACAAAACAATGTACATGGCAATAGGGTCAGCCATCAGACAAAACAATGTACATGGCAATAGGGTCAGCCATCAGATAAAACAATGTACATGGCAATAGGGTCAGCCATCAGACAAAACAATGTACATGGCAATAGGGTCAGCCATCAGATAAAACAATGTACATGGCGATAGGGTCAGCCATCAGACAAAACAATGTACATGGCAATAGGGTCAGCCATCAGACAAAACAATGTACATGGCAATAGGGTCAGCCATCAGATAAAACAATGTACATGGCAATAGGGTCAGCCATCAGATAAAACAATGTACATGGCAATAGGGTCAGCCATCAGATAAAACAATGTACATGGCAATAGGGTCAGCCATCAGACAAAACAATGTACATGGCAATAGGGTTAGCCATCAGACAAAACAATGTACATGGCAATAGGGTCAGCCATCAGATAAAACAATGTACATGGCAATAGGGTCAGCCATCAGATAAAACAATGTACATGGCAATAGGGTCAGCCATCAGATAAAACAATGTACATGGCAATAGGGTCAGCCATCAGATAAAACAATGTACATGGCAATAGGGTCAGCCATCAGATAAAACAATGTACATGGCAATAGGGTCAGCCATCAGACAAAACAATGTACATGGCAATAGGGTCAGCCATCAGACAAAACAATGTACATGGCAATAGGGTCAGCCATCAGGCAAAACAATGTACATGGCAATAGGGTCAGCCATCAGATAAAACAATGTACATGGCAATAGGGTCAGCCATCAGATAAAACAATGTACATGGCAATAGGGTCAGCCATCAGATAAAACAATGTACATGGCAATAGGGTCAGCCATCAGATAAAACAATGTACATGGCAATAGGGTCAGCCATCAGATAAAACAATGTACATGGCAATAGGGTCAGCCATCAGACAAAACAATGTACATGGCAATAGGGTCAGCCATCAGACAAAACAATGTACATGGCAATAGGGTCAGCCATCAGACAAAACAATGTACATGGCAATAGGGTCAGCCATCAGACAAAACAATGTACATGGCAATAGGGTCAGCCATCAGACAAAACAATGTACATGGCAATAGGGTCAGCCATCAGACAAAACAATGTACATGGCAATAGGGTCAGCCATCAGACAAAACAATGTACATGGCAATAGGGTCAGCTATCAGACAAAACAATGTACATGGCAATAGGGTCAGCCATCAGACAAAACAATGTACATGGCAATAGGGTCAGCCATCAGACAAAACAATGTACATGGCAATAGGGTCAGCCATCAGACAAAACAATGTACATGGCAATAGGGTCAGCCATCAGACAAAACAATGTACATGGCAATAGGGTCAGCCATCAGACAAAACAATGTACATGGCAATAGGGTCAGCCATCAGACAAAACAATGTACATGGCAATAGGGTCAGCCATCAGACAAAACAATGTACATGGCAATAGGGTCAGCCATCAGACAAAACAATGTACATGGCAATAGGGTCAGCCATCAGACAAAACAATGTACATGGCAATAGGGTCAGCCATCAGACAAAACAATGTACATGGCAATAGGGTCAGCCATCAGACAAAACAATGTACATGGCAATAGGGTCAGCCATCAGACAAAACAATGTACATGGCAATAGGGTCAGCCATCAGACAAAACAATGTACATGGCAATAGGGTCAGCCATCAGACAAAACAATGTACATGGCAATAGGGTCAGCCATCAGACAAAACAATGTACATGGCAATAGGGTCAGCCATCAGACAAAACAATGTACATGGCAATAGGGTCAGCCATCAGACAAAACAATGTACATGGCAATAGGGTCAGCCATCAGACAAAACAATGTACATGGCAATAGGGTCAGCCATCAGACAAAACAATGTACATGGCAATAGGGTCAGCCATCAGACAAAACAATGTACATGGCAATAGGGTCAGCCATCAGACAAAACAATGTACATGGCAATAGGGTCAGCCATCAGACAAAACAATGTACATGGCAATAGGGTCAGCCATCAGACAAAACAATGTACATGGCAATAGGGCCAGCCATCAGACAAAACAATGTACATGGCAATAGGGTCAGCCATCAGACAAAACAATGTACATGGCAATAGGGTCAGCCATCAGACAAAACAATGTACATGGCAATAGGGTCAGCCATCAGACAAAACAATGTACATGGCAATAGGGTCAGCCATCAGACAAAACAATGTACATGGCAATAGGGTCAGCCATCAGACAAAACAATGTACATGGCAATAGGGTCAGCCATCAGACAAAACAATGTACATGGCAATAGGGTCAGCCATCAGACAAAACAATGTACATGGCAATAGGGTCAGCCATCAGACAAAACAATGTACATGGCAATAGGGTCAGCCATCAGACAAAACAATGTACATGGCAATAGGGTCAGCCATCAGACAAAACAATGTACATGGCAATAGGGTCAGCCATCAGACAAAACAATGTACATGGCAATAGGGTCAGCCATCAGACAAAACAATGTACATGGCAATAGGGTCAGCCATCAGACAAAACAATGTACATGGCAATAGGGTCAGCCATCAGACAAAACAATGTACATGGCAATAGGGTCAGCCATCAGACAAAACAATGTACATGGCAATAGGGTCAGCCATCAGACAAAACAATGTACATGGCAATAGGGTCAGCCATCAGACAAAACAATGTACATGGCAATAGGGTCAGCCATCAGACAAAACAATGTACATGGCAATAGGGTCAGCCATCAGACAAAACAATGTACATGGCAATAGGGTCAGCCATCAGACAAAACAATGTACATGGCAATAGGGTCAGCCATCAGACAAAACAATGTACATGGCAATAGGGTCAGCCATCAGACAAAACAATGTACATGGCAATAGGGTCAGCCATCAGACAAAACAATGTACATGGCAATAGGGTCAGCCATCAGACAAAACAATGTACATGGCAATAGGGTCAGCCATCAGACAAAACAATGTACATGGCAATAGGGTCAGCCATCAGACAAAACAATGTACATGGCAATAGGGTCAGCCATCAGACAAAACATAGTACATGTACATGGCAATAGGGTCAGCCATCAGATAAAACATAGTACATGGCATGATAGGGCCAGTCATCAGATAAAACAATGTACAGGTGTATATGCTTAGGGATCAGACAACACATTATATGCTTAGGCTGAGTTAGGGGTCAGACAAAACATTATTAAAATTACTATGCTTAGGGGAAGTATACCCTAAAATCAAATTTTCACCAGTTGTAGTCTTCTGGGTGCTGAGTCGAATGGTCTTGGTCCGAGGAAGCTGCCACGCTCCCTTCCTTCTTTTTTCCCAATCGAACCCGCGCACTTCCACCGAAACTGGGTGACTACGCCCTACTAGATGGAGATTCGTATGCAAAATCTCACTAAAAGTGCTATGTCGTTCTTATAAAAGCACGGATGACCGCGATTGGCCCATATGTTGTAGTCTTTTGGACGCTGAGTCGACTGGTTTTGGTCCGAAAAGGCTGCGATGCAGCGTTCCTCCTTTATTCCCAATCGAACATGGTTGAACAAGCGGTCACGTGCTCCTGGGTGCCCAAATCACCTGGTCACCGTGCCAGCAGGCGACAACTTTCACACCAAAGTTCAACTCGAGTTCAACTCGAGTGACAGGACTGCACCCAAAAAAGGTCAAACAGGCTAGTAAGTTGTACCCTGCAGGCGTGGTGACCAGGTGACTGGTGTACGCAGGAGCACGTGACCGCTTGTTCAACCATGTTCGATTGGGAATAAAGGAGGAACGCTGCATCGCAGCCTTTTCGGACCAAAACCAGTCGACTCAGCGTCCAAAAGACTACAACATATGGGCCAATGGCGGTCATCCGTGCTTTTCGATTGGGAATAAAGGAGAAAGGGAGCGTCTCAGCTTCCTCGGACCAAGACCATTCGACTCAGCACCCCGAAGACTACAACTGGTGAAAATTTGATTTTAGGGTATACTTCCCAGACTATACAGTAAAAGCTGTGTTTGCCGGACCCTGTTCAGGCTGCTGGCCTGCGTCAAGAGGAATCCTGTACTGACGGGTGAAATTTCCATGCCCCAAAGCGCTGTGGGTTGAACATGGATCCCTGGAGCAAGCGGAATTCTGTCTTACCAGGACAATTTCCACTGCACCAAGGTCGTGCAGGGCAGGTTATACTCACTATTGGGAAGGAGTGCTTGGAACTGGAAAATAGTTATATGTACAGCAGGAAAAAGATGTGGTCATACGGGTGGCATAATATAATAGACGGGCACCACTCAGCATATACATGGACACAGCACACACACCACACACACTACTACTATGTACAGCTACCCTATCGGGCCACGCCGCTCCCAGAAGCGGGAGACAACGACAAGAAGAGAGAAGAGAAGAGAGAGAAATCGCAAAGTCAACAATATTTGGCATGGCGTTGCAAGTCCTGTGGCCTTGAAAACCGTCTTTCGCAATGCTCGCATTCATGACGGCAGTTGTTCCTGGCTGCACGTGACATCCGTTTCGCACGGTCACAGTGATGACGGCTCAAACCAGAACGGGAGCGGAAGGATCGGCGACAAACATCACATCGAAAAGAGTCAGATTCATGGCGGATAGATACAGTGGGGACATCCGTGGACACAGGACAGCGATGCACAGCCAGTCCTCCAGCGCTCCTCAACCACCGCATGCACTTCATACATTGCCTGGCACCCTTCTGTTGTGACACAGGCAACTTCCGCTGGGCAATGCACTTGTGTCGGGCCATGTCGTTACGGCGGCGGAAGTCTCTGGCACACAGCAAGCAGCGCAAAGGTGGTGAATCATCTGTGTGCGGTGGTGGCTCAGCAAGGAACATCCTCCAGTTCTGCCGGTCTTGGGCATTCTGAAACCAGGAATCCACGCCAGCTGCCTTCATGTCTCTCTGGACAACGTCTTTCCAGCGCCGCCGGGGACCACAAGGAGGGCGACGACCACTCAACCTTCCAAACAAAATCTGGACGGGAGCACGGTCTGCAGGCATGCGCGCGACGTGCCCGAGCCATTCCAACCGCCGACGCTGAACAAGGTCTGACACCGGTGTAGTGTCACCCCAGCGCGCACGGAGCATTGCCGAAGAGATTTTCTCCTCCCATTGCTGACGCCGAGATACACATAAGACGGAGCGAATGCACCGGTGGTGAAAGTTATCCAGCCGATCCAAGTCGTGCCGAAGCGGAGCCCATGACTCAGCACCGTAGAGTAAAACCGACAGAACACAGGCTGTGTACAAATTTGTACACAGCCACACACACACACACACACACACACACCAGGGGCGTAGGAGGGGTTTCGGAAGTGGTACGACCGAAGGTCGGTGCGGCCAAAGGCCGTGTTGGAGGAGGTCCGGGGGACCTCCCCCGTGAAAATTTTGTAAAAAAGACACAAAATCCTACGTTCTGGGAACTTCTGGCAAACTTCTGGCGCGTGCAGTGTGCAGTCGAGTCGAGTACAGTACCCAGTACAACTGCAGATAACGAGTACGAGTCTAGAAAAAGGTCAAAGTCTAATATGCGCATATGCATCGATGGATCCAAATTTTTTTTTATTACGGTTTTGCACGTTCCAGACGGACCACACTTTTCGAAAAGTGGTACGGCCATGGTCTTACCAGTCGTAGCGGGTGCTACGCCCCTGCACACACGCACGCGCGCGCACGCACGCACACACACACACACACACACACACCATTGGACCATTGGACGCCCATCGCCAGAGGCGATGATAGTGATACTACAGCAGGAGCCATAGCAACTTTTGCTGGGATTGCACCATTCAACAGCTTGCAAGGCTGAAGAATTGACCGCCACTATTCAGCCTGGTCTACACCACAAAGCTATGAAGTGGCTTTTTCTGGCCAGTGAATCTCTACTTTTTGGTCTTTTTCATTTTTTTCCCCGCACACACATCACACCACATACTCCGCCATGCACTGGCTGTTGGTAACCACCCAGGAGAATTAAAGGAAAGTCAGGAAGAGTCGGAGAAAGAGAAGACGCGTTTGACCATAATTGTCGGGAATCAAACCCGCAACCTATCTATTGGAAATCGCTGCACATACCGCTGCACCATATGGGACACAAACACACACACACACACACACACACACACACACACACACACACACACACACACACACACCACACACACATACCACACACACATGCACACACCATGTACACACACACACCCACACACTCACTGACACACATGTGATCCCAGGGGTGTTGGCTATCTAATCCTATCATGAAGTAACTATTACAGTTGTGTAACATAGTTTTACTGACTGTGCAGGATGTGTGATGCCAGCCAGCAGGGGTGTCCGGCTGACAGTCAGTGTACAGGGTAATACTGTAGTCTGTCCTACAAATGTCCGCATGCTAGTAATGTTTGAATGGGGACTATGTTTTCCTATTGCAGGCAGAAAACAATCTGGGACAGCGATGAGAATGGCGAATGGCTCGATATCACGTCGTGTCACACGCACTGCCACTAGGTCAGCAAGACTAGTAATGATAGAGCACTGTTCAGAGACCTTACCTCACGCCTTTACTTCTTTAGTTGTGTTTGGTTGGTAAAACCACGTAGCTCTTGGGTCGTCTTTTCCTCCGTCCGTGAAAACCACCGTGAAGGTCGGTGGTAGGTTCGTGGTACGGACCACCGCTACTATTTGACCAATTGACAATGTTTGGGAATGATCGATGATACTGTTTCAAAAGTGGTTGAATGACGAGTCACGACTATTCGACCAGTCTTTACCAACGGCGACTACTCAGAGGAAGCTAAATCTATTGCTCAGTTTTGCGCTGGTATTGCACGAATACATCTGAAGCACTGCATGGCGAAAGTGAACTAAGCCACTCCGGGCGGCAGTTTAGAAACCGAACGATCTGGATCTACCTTTCAATCTGTAGATTCTACCGCAATCTAATACTAGTAATACAGTGATAGTTTGACCCAACTGTTATTTCAGCAGTCCACGTCACTGTGATGACTGTGTGAGTCTGACTGTGCATAGTAATAAAAAAAGCGCGAATACTGATACCGTGCACTTGTGTTAGATCTTCTACTAAGTTCTAGGAGCGCGAGGTGATTATGACGTACACCTATTATCATGATTATTGTACGAGTAGATTTGCACGGCAGAATGATCTACCACCGGTACCTACTAGCTACTACTACTACTAGTACCGAGTAGATCTACTACTAGGCACCGGCGGATTATGCCGGCATAATCATAATAATTATTGGCATAATTTGGTGCTTGAAAATTTGGAGCATAATTTGGCATCCTTCCGGAGGTAAGAGCATAACTACATTGATCGTAGAGGCATTAATCAGCGAGAGAATTGTGAATGATGTCTCTGAATCCAACTCTATCGTGTGCTGCATGAGAGAGAGCATGCAAGGGAAGACCCGTCCAACTTTTAATGTTAGAAATCCATGATGTCGCGGGCCTTCCTCTCGGTCGAGATCCAGGAGTTGATCCTTGCAGGAAGGGCTTGGAGAAAACGTCATGTCTCGTAACATGGCCAAACCACATCAACTTAATTAAATTTCTTGACTTCGTTCGCTAGCCGCATCCTTGCTCCGATGATGTCATTGATTTCTTCCAGGATAGATTGGTTGGTACGCCGGTCGTGGTATGTTACTCCTAAGAGTCGGTGGAAGCATTTCATCTCGAAGGATGAAATTCTTCTCATTGATGAGGCAGATAATGTCCAAGATTGGCATCCGTATAAAACAGTCGCTAGCACAATAGACCTCACAAAACGAAATTTAGTAGACAAAGAAAGTGATGGCGATTTCCAAATGAATTGAAGCTCAATGATCTTTTGCTTCTCTAGTGCTAAGCGTCTTCTTATCTCCACATCGGACTTGCCATCCGACGTGATTACGGCACCTAAGTATTTAAACTGGGATACCTCTTCTATTCGCTCATTGCCTACTTGAATGCACCCCAGATCACCACCGCCCTCCGGCGCTGCCATTGACTTGGTCTTGGAAGCATTGATCTGCATGCCTAGTCTTGTTGCACTCGTATCCACGCGCTCGGTCAGGTCCATCAGCTCTTCCACAGACGATGCGATTAGATCTATATCATCCGCAAAACGTATGTTGGTCACGTACATGCCGCCGATACATACTGACCCATCAAACTCCTCCAAAGCGTCAGACATGATGTACTCCAGGAATACAGAAAAGGTAATAGTAAACAGCAATAGCTGCCTCTGAAACCGCCAGCGTGGCGGGAGGCTCTTGTTGATCAATTCTTTGTTGATATTTTCCAGATAGTGTTATAGACCCTCTAAGGTACACTATCACTATGTAATAGTATGTATACATGTACATGCAAAGGAAATGCGGCACCTGACAAATGCCATGATATGTGAATATGGTTCATTACGTCTGTCAGGCAGCAGCGATGCGATTCTCTTATACAGGCTGGTTGCCGAACGCCCAAAACCACCTGACACCGTCATGACCACAGGTTCAAACGACGCATATTCGACATTCCGTCGGCGCCAGTACTCGACAGAAGTATTGACTTGAGACAGGTAGTGAGATAGTGCGCCTAGGGCAGGGAGCCGGAGTCGTGAAGGACTTAGGCACCGGCGGATAATGCTAGCATAATAACTAGCCTTATGACCCTAGTGGGGAAGACCAGTATTGCCCTACAAATATGTGACCTTGTCTAATAGCTCTTGTACGGGCAAAAATACCATCTTGATCAATAATAGAAATGCAACTAAAAACCCAAAACAATTTTAAAATGTAAAGAACTCAAAGCAAATGAAAAGAACTCAAAGCAAATGAAAAGAACCCAAAGTTCAAGAAAAGAACCCAACTAGCACAATCGATGTGTGAAACTAGCACTACGTCCAGTCCGTTGGCTCCGCCGTGAAAAGTAGCACTATTGTAACGTTAGAGCGCAGAGAGACACACTGCTGCTCCCTGCGACGCTGGCACTGTCAGCCCTGAGCCCTCTGTACTGATGTAATGAAAGTGTAAACATTTTTGCACCGTGTCCGCCCTGTGATACATGTACTGCCATATTCCGAGTGACTGCGTACTGCGTAGGGAAGTCATTATTTCTAGGGCTCAAACGGTTTGTCCGATTAACCGGTTGCAGACCGGTTACGAAGAATTAACGGTTAACCGATAAAGATAACGGTTACGCAGTAACTTTTCAGTCAATTTTTCAAGTATCAGGTCGTTGCAAAGTGTGCACTTTCGCGGGCTGTCGCACGCGTACGCAATTTCTGGGCTGTCAACTCGGTCATATCTGGTCTCTTGGTGTGAGAGTATGTATGAATGAGCATGCAAGAGAATGTACAAGTGTGCGTTGTACTGAATAGGGTACATTTTTTGAATGAGTATAGTCAAATACATGTATACGGTTAAAAAAGAGTCCGCAGGATTGCCGTGGCTTATAGGTTATAACCAGTTAACCGACCGTTAGCTTAGCAGTTAACCGTCAGTGCTAAAACCGTGACCGTTTGAGCCCTAATTATTTCCCACCGCAAGGATTGCCATTTTGTAGCACTATCACTATCAGCACTGCTAGTATTATAACTAGCATAATCGCTCCAAATAACTATGTAGCAGTGCTAGTAGCACAGTTAAATTTTAGAATTGCGATCAACAGAACGAGCTGAACCGACATTTCACAAAGGCTTTTATTGTATTCAAAAAACGAGTGGATACGAAGGCAGTGAAAAACACGGAAGAAAGAAAAATGTGATATGGAGAAAATGATGAACAAAAAATCGTACTTCGAACTAGTTTTCGCACAACACTCCTCAGGAAGCTACGTTGTACTAATGAAAAACAATCCAGAAAGATACTAATAAAGAGAAATGGAGTGAGAAGAAACAACACCTATGAAAATGATATTCCTAGCACTAAGGTAATAACAGGAAAAACTGCGAAACCACATAACGAACTTGTAAAGACTACTAGTATACTGTGACACAAGATATGACACCATGGCCAACCAGGGCCAAACAGACAGAACAAGCTGCTACTAGAACAATTTCAAACGAATAATGCTGTCCTTCTGGACACACAAATTAGGCTTATGAATACGTTGACAAACAGCTTCTAACACACTCACCTGCAACTTATAACCATGACGAGCACGGCACAAAACAGAAAAAGAATCACATTTTTTCTTTCTTCCATGTTTTTCACTGCCTTCGTATCCACTCGTTTTTTGAATACAATAAAAGCCTTTGTGAAATGTCGGTTCAGCCCGTTCTGTTGATCGCAATTCTAAAACTATTGTCGCCTCGACGCCTATTTACAATTAAATTTATTATTATTTATTTTGACTAGTTTGAGGGAAAGACACAAACGGGAAAAGTCTGAAGAAAATATTGACTATTTTTTTCACATACACGTACAGTGTACATGTACATGTAACCAGCATTATCCGCAGGTGCCTAGTGCACTAGTAATATAGTGCATTCCACTTCTAAGTTCTAGTGTACTAGTACACTGTAATATATACCTACTACATGTATATCTGGTATAATTATGATTGTAGACTTACACTATCATGTCATGCACAGACGACACTCAGTCAGTGCAGTCTACCACTAAAAAAAAAAAAAAAGTACCAGTACAGTGTTGATCTATGACTCAGTATGAGTATGATATGAGTAGACGCTACTGTTTAGTACTGACTACTGTCCGTATGTAGATCTACCGGAGTACTTCGCTCTCTGTAGATTGTACGACGTGTAGATCTATGTATTGTAGATCTACAGGCTTCCCGCACAATAAGCACAGTCTCCAATAATCATGATAATAGCACGTCTCCAATAATAATAGAACACCTTGGGGCGGCATTCAAAAAATAAAGTGCTCATCAGCTCAGTCTCCATTAGTGTTGGTGGACAAGCCGTTGATTATTCACTCTCATTGTAATATCAAAAAGTATTCTTTCTAGACCAAAGAGTGGTATATTTGATAACATTTAATAACGATAGAAATTTTTACGATACTTCTCCAGACGTTTCGTTGTTCTGAACAACATCGTCAGTGGATACGATCCACTGACGATGTTGTTCAGAACAACGAAACGTCTGGAGAAGTATCGTAAAAATTTCTATCGTTATTAAATGTTATCAAATATACCACTCTTTGGTCTAGAAAGAATACTTTTTGATATCAGTCTCCATTATAAGCACACTGTGTAAATTCATTATCTGTGTCGGCGAAAAAAACCCTGAAATGTGTGTGTCTGGCATGGCAACATGCCTCTGAAATGAGGTTGAAATAATAATGGAACAGTCTCCAATAAAGGAACGTCTCGGGGCGGAGGTACATGTACATTGAAAAAATAAAGGACCGTGCTTATATTAGAGATAATACGGTACTCAGACTGTCTCTGGAACGCGATTTCGATTGATCAAGTGCACGATACACGACAATGCGTGTACAAAAATGTCAAAAACTCTGATTATGAACGCAGCTCGCGCGGAACATCCCTTCGTCATCCCTCCGTTGGCATGTCCGCGTTCCGCGCGAGCTGCGTTCAGAGGTTTTGACATTTTTGTACACGCATTTGTCGTGTACGTGCACTTGATCAATCGAAATCGCGTTCCAGAGTGGATCTACCATGCTGCATGCCCATGCCCATGTCTGTACATGATGCACTGCGGGGCGCATGGCACCAGGCAGGAGTGCATGCGCTGCCATGCCACAATCATGTAAGAAATAATATTTTCAAGGAGTGCAAAGTCACGAGCTGCGCTGCGTGCTTGTTTCACTTCAACGACCGTTTTAGCGCAGACCATGATAGTAGTACTAGTAGTGCTGCAAGTGAACTTGGGGAGCTTGAGAATGTAACATTGTTGTGAGTGTCGATACGACGATATAGCAGTTGTCCCTGGGAAGAGGCCGCCTGTTATTTGAGGGCAGTGCGGAGTTGGAAAAGGGTATACAACAATCGCCGTATTTCCAGGCTCAGTGTTTCCGCATGCTGGCACTTCTCCTACTACAACTCGTCAACTGTAGGGTAGGCCTAGTTAGTCCTGCGACCTGTCAACGTCACCTGATCTGAGCAGTGCAACTAGTGCTTGTTGCAGCCCCAGCTGGATGTTCTTGGTCAGAATAGTGCCATACGCCGTACACAGAAAGTGCTTGGAAGTAGTTGTCAGGGGCGCAAGCAGCCCGTACTAGATCTACTCACTGTAGAAGTGTAGTCGCTGAAGCCAGTGAAGGCTGAAGCCTCGAGTCAAGCCAGGTAGCGAACTACTTGTCACATATCGGTGCCAGTCAGCAGCAGCAGCAGCGAGGACCACTGGCAGAGAACGCCAACTCTCCAAGTCATTCAAACTTTGTAATTATTTACATTTATTTCTGGCAGCAATCAGGCCGCTTCAAGCTAGCTACGTCTGAGATACAACAACCGTTCCGCAGGTGGTCGGGTGCGCAGCGTAGTCTTACCCTACTTGCCCTAGACTCAGCAGACACAGCGCTGGGTGCGCTTGACGGTCTGACGTGCCCAAGCCCTGGAACTGAAGAAATAGAGTACTAGACGGTCAGAGATTTGTATATTTATTTTGAGAAAGTGTTACCGTAGACTTTTGCAGCATGGCGTCTCTGGAAGAGGTCGAGTTAGCTGCAAGGCAACAGTACTTAGCGGATAATGACGTGCAGGAGATACTAGAAGGCGCTACGACGGCTTTGAGCTGTGAACGACCAGAGAACGTGAATGCATTTCTTGCTCAGTATTTCAGCAATTTGGACCAGGTAAGATAATACAATTTCGTACTGTGCAGGAAATAAGAATGAGTAGTACTATTGTGTTCTTTCCCATGTCTTGACATAGCAAACTTAGAAACTCTGTGTGCAATACTGTGTTTGAAGGGGCCAACGGTGTAGTTGATCCGTCACGTCCAAGGATTTTGGCCATCCTAAGATGGGCAAAATGGCTAATGCCCATCCTAGGATGGGCACTGAGGTGGCCCGTTCTCGGATCGATTGACTTGAGATGCACTAATATAATAATATAAACGCACATTAATATATAAATTTATAAAAGCACGTTTTTAATTTACACAAGGGAAAATGAAAAAAACAAATTCCACGTGAAAAAAGGCCCGCGCGCGGGATCTCCATTGATCAAACCCAATCTGATCCTAAGATCGGCATCCCCCCCCCCCCCCCGCCCCCACCCAAGATGGGCAGAATCGACGGACGGGCCGGAACATAGATATTACAATTATTTTGTAGGATTGTGTGTTTTGTTCTTTATTTATAGTTGTAAATCCACAACAGGCTAAAGCCTAATGACACTGGGCCACTTGGGTAAAACAATAGTGAGAGAGGGAGAGGGGGGGGGGGGGGGGTGGGGGAGAAGTCGTGGAAGGAAAGAAAAGTACGAGATATTAACAAGAGCATCAATGGACCAGGTCATAGTTAACTTTATGATATATGGTTCATGGCATTGGGCTTGAAAACCGGCGAACTTGCAATGCATCTAATTTCCGGAGGCCGAGCATTTCTTGGCACACCACCTGCATGCGTTATGCGCTTCGCCGAGTGAGTAGTAATGGCTGGCGGAATAAGGCCGAGTGAGTAGTAATGGCTGGCGGAATAGGGCCGAGTGAGTAGTAATGGCTGGCGGAATAAGGCCGAGTGAGTAGTAATAGCTGCCGGAATAAGGAGCAAGTTTCTACTATCACCCCGCGTTCTCCGGGATGGAACTGTGGAGAGGAAACTTTTAAATAGTCGGCTCGAGGCATCGTGAAGGCAGCGCCAGATTAAGCATAGTACGCGCTGCTGCACATAAAACCTAAGGGGATAAATGGCAGTGCATGTGAGCAGCTCTGCCATAGGGGACTAAGGGGGAGCCTTACAAACAGCAAGGACAGCTCGGTTAAACAATCTATCCAGCCTAGTCTCCTGAGTAACAAAGAGATATGGGGTGTATGCGTTGCATGTGGAGGGCTACCTCGGGTGCGCAGCTTGTCTCTGGACATTGTGAGCTGGACCATTACGTATGACATGATGTGACCTGGGTATTGAGTTGGCATCCCTCTTGGAAACTCGCGTTGCTGCATGAAAATCAGCAGGACATTGAAGAGGCATTACTGGTAATTAGCAAAGCTGCCCCCCACCCCAGCATGAAACCCATTGAAACACACATGTAGCTTGAATGTACACTGATGTGTCTCATATCCGCATGTCTGTGTACCAGGCAACTTCAGCTTGAGTTACTATGCCGAAAGTGCTTCGATTGGGGGGGGGGGGGGGGTATTTTTTGTATGTGCAAGTTCTGACTGCCAACCTGTGTAGTCCACAAATTTTCATCAATGGATTCTTTTTTATTCAGAACATGTGCAATACGTGCTAAATCAACCTTTTCAAAAGTGATCCGTGCTCGCGCGATAAGTGCCTACCCTGGGGCACTGTTCTTTTCAATGTCCATCAAAGATAAGGCACTATTCAAGAGAGGGCACTATTTCAATGCGGGCACTATTTCAATGCTGGCACTTTTACGTCATCCAGCATAAAACAGAGAAGGCAAAGAAAAACAGAGAGAAGGCAAAGAAAAACAGAGAGAAGGCAAAGAAAAGCAGGGCCTAAAGTGTACTGTAAGCTACCATGACTACCAAGAACTGCGATTTTGTTTCTGAAATCACCAGTTCAATGACATGTGCAATAACAAAACCAAAACTTAGCAAAAAGAACACTAAACTTGCACATGCACTTGGCTTCAAGCCCGAGGGGTGAGGCACTATTCAAGAGAGGGCTTTATTTTTTCACTGGCTCTTAGTGACTCGGCACTATTTGAGATAGGGCACTATTCACTATGAGTACATGGTAGATGAGCTGTCCTGACATACAGTCGAATCTGAGATACATTCTGTGCCCGGTCCCCTGTCCCCTGGATAAGACATTCTGTGCCCGGTCCCCTGTCCCCTGGATAAGACATTCTGTGCCCGGTCCCCTGTCCCCTGGATAAGACATTCTGTGCCCGGTCCCCTGTCCCCTGGATAAGACATTCTGTGCCCGGTCCCCTGTCCCCTGGATAAGACATTCTGTGCCCGGTCCCCTGTCCCCTGGATAAGACATTCTGTGCCCGGTCCCCTGTCCCCTGGATAAGACATTCTGTGCCCGGTCCCCTGTCCCCTGGATAAGACATTCTGTGCCCGGTCCCCTGTCCCCTGGATAAGACATTCTGTGCCCGGTCCCCTGTCCCCTGGATAAGACATTCTGTGCCCGGTCCCCTGTCCCCTGGATAAGACATTCTGTGCCCGGTCCCCTGTCCCCTGGATAAGACATTCTGTGCCCGGTCCCCTGTCCCCTGGATAAGACATTCTGTGCCCGGTCCCCTGTCCCCTGGATAAGACATTCTGTGCCCGGTCCCCTGTCCCCTGGATAAGACATTCTGTGCCCGGTCCCCTGTCCCCTGGATAAGACATTCTGTGCCCGGTCCCCTGTCCCCTGGATAAGACATTCTGTGCCCGGTCCCCTGTCCCCTGGATAAGACATTCTGTGCCCGGTCCCCTGTCCCCTGGATAAGACATTCTGTGCCCGGTCCCCTGTCCCCTGGATAAGACATTCTGTGCCCGGTCCCCTGTCCCCTGGATAAGACATTCTGTGCCCGGTCCCCTGTCCCCTGGATAAGACATTCTGTGCCCGGTCCCCTGTCCCCTGGATAAGACATTCTGTGCCCGGTCCCCTGTCCCCTGGATAAGACATTCTGTGCCCGGTCCCCTGTCCCCTGGATAAGACATTCTGTGCCCGGTCCCCTGTCCCCTGGATAAGACATTCTGTGCCCGGTCCCCTGTCCCCTGGATAAGACATTCTGTGCCCGGTCCCCTGTCCCCTGGATAAGACATTCTGTGCCCGGTCCCCTGTCCCCTGGATAAGACATTCTGTGCCCGGTCCCCTGTCCCCTGGATAAGAGATGTTTGAATGTACAACTATTGGACGTAGAGTTTTTCCCTCCTAAATCTGTTTTTCCCTCCTAAATCTGTTTTTCCCTCCTAAATCTGGACAATAGTGACCCACTCTCACGCAGTGCACCAATATTCGCACACTCTAGCCGGCCCTGCTCCAAAGTCTCTGTCTTTTGCTGGAGTGGTACTGGCTTACAGCACTCAAACTTTGCAGGGTATTTATGAGCCGCATGCTGGGCATGAAACCACAAAGTTTGATTTCATAGCTGACACACAAAGTCAAACACACGCAACATATTTGTGTGCACAGATATTGAATTAGTGGACATCGTCATCTTCTTCCCCTGGTCTCAAATGTACTATGACACCCTATTGTGCCTGATGATGTGCTCTACTGGGCAAGATGGGCATAGTCTAGTGACTATATGTCATTTTGTATTTGCAGTCATGCCGAAGTATACGGAAGTCACACTTGGCTAATTTTGATTGCGCATCAATTCGAATATACTGCTTAGGAATGCTTCATGTGCATCAAATTGTTCGTTTCTGTTTGTGGTCCATTCTGTTTTGTTGATTTTCTTGTGTAGATAAGCAACGGCCATTTGTATGATGGCGCACCTGGTGTCTCGACGCCGCAAGCCCACCGGGATATGTCTTCAGCAGCATCAGCATTAGCGGCAGGTGGTGGAGCAGGAGGAGGATTGGCAGCATCTATTTCAGGTTAGCTTCACTTGAATACTTGAATATATCGCTAGTCTTAGTTGAATGTTCAACAACAACAACAACAACAGACAGCTACTCCACACACGTACACTAGTAGCGGCGGCAAGAGTACATAACCAAGAGTGTGAGTACATGACCAAGAGTGTGCAACTCCTATCTCGAGCTGCGATGGGTTCACCCACGGCGGAATTTTTTTATTGCGTCATTCTTTGGCAGAAGTTACTGAGAAGTATAATCAAGTGCGTATACTTTCCGCGCTTGTTTTGTCGATACAGTGAGAGTTCATCGGGTTCAGAACATATCGATCTATCGTCCGTTGTTCTGCTTCAACTACCGTAGCTGTGATGTACAAATTCTTTGTACTTTGATCTCTGGCTACGCATGATGGCATCAGTGAGCCAAACAGCCGCCAAAGACTGATGTCATAAAAAATTCCCCCGTGGACTGGGGGATCGTCGAGTTGGACACACTTGATTATGTACCCTTGGTAGCAGTACACACCCTGCAAGACATGTACATACCCTGCAAGACATGTGAATGTGCTTCTGCCACACACGCACGTACGTACGCATACCCCCCCCCCCCACACACACACATGCACACACACATGCACACACATGGACACACACACACACCTGCACACACACATACATGCACATACACACACACACATGCGCACGCACATACACACACACATGCAGTGGCGGATCCAGGGGGGGGGGGGGGGGGGGCAGGGGGGCCTGGGCCCCCCCTTTGAAAATATCGACCTTGGTCTAGGATTACAGTAGACTGTAGAATGAGCGCTCGAAATGACTTGGCGTATCAAGTGGGTCTCGCGTGCTGGGTACTTTTATACGTGTCCGGTGTCGCGCACTGTACTAGTCAGCGCGCTGTGTACAACTACTGTACGCACTGCGACCTGAGGACACGGCCGCACTTCAAACATGTGAAAAACGTGCCAAAAATGCAGGGCCTGGTACATAGTGCAGCGATCGCGTTGGGCTGAAGTCCTGTATAGTGCACGGTGCTGTCGACTTCGTCCTTCCTTTTTTCTTTTTCACTTGTCAGAAACTAAACGCTCTCTAGCTCTCTACTTCGCTTGTAGCCAACGGGTTACCTTCAGATATGCGATGAAGAGGAAAGCGTCTGACATAAGGTCGTTCTTCAGTGGACCGGTAGATAAGAGAGCTCGCGTTGAAGAGCCGTCCAAAGGTCCGTCGCGGCCGCTGTCGAGTGGAAATGTTCCGATGCAGTTTGAAAATGTCGTGAGAATGGAATAAAACTAGGGACCGGCGGATTCTGCTCGAAAAGGTGGCATATTCTGCTCGAAAAGCAGTGAAATTGGCAGAACCATACAAACCTTATGGCGGGCAATTCCTCGAATTCTGCTCCATTTTGTTATCCACATACCAAACATGCATGAAACTTACTTACCAGAAAAAGTACCGAATTCTGCCAATTTTTCTGCCGGCAGAATCCGCCGGACCCTAAATACAATAGCTCTTCACAACTTCAGGACTTTGTTGTTGTATTAATAATTTTAAACACGGAACTCTACAACCGCTGTCGCACCCAACCCATCTCCAAGGAGATCGCGGCGAGGCGATGGAGCTTCCTGGGGCATGTGCTCCGGATGCCATCAGGGGCACCGCCACAGGTCGCTCTCGATTTTGCTGCTTCTGGTGCCTTGCGGGGAAGGATAGGCAGACCAAGAACAACACTGCTAACCACTCTCTCACTGGATTGTCGGGAGAAGCTGGGGCTTGTGCTTCTGTCGCGACCTGGCCTAGCCCAGCTTCGGAAGGTGGCGTATGATAAATGCCGATGGAATTCATTGCGAAACAGCACTGTTAATTAGCCTGGCCATAATAATACGATTACATCTGACATGCTTACCTGCCTACTTGTGCGCACGCATGCATTCTTGCCGGAGATGTCTACCTGTGGCGACAATAATTTTTTCATGGACTGATCTTCTTTTTTAGTGTTTGCACACTCTTGGCTGCTGCTGCTGTGGCGCTTTTGTATTTACATGCTGCTGCGCTCTGTACGGCTGCACTAGCCGTGTTAACTGTCGTACCCAGATGCACACATTCAATCCCTGGCTATGCTTTGGAATTGTTTTCGTTGCCTATGTCCTCATCTCTCTTCGTTTTGTTTTCGCTGCCTGGGCTCTCATTTATCTTTGCGTGCTTGCTTGCTTGTATTGCTGAGGGAACATATGCTGGTTTGTATTCGTGGGTCCCCATGGTGCATGGGCCACGCGTACTCATCCGGCGGATATGTGTGAATAATAATAATAATAATTAATTTTGTTGTTTTGTTTTTTTGGGGGGGGGGGGGGGTGGATACCTTGGGCCCCTCTTCGGCCAAGTCCTGGATCCGCCACTGTCATGCGCGCACATGCACACATGCGCACACACATATGCGTGCACGCATGCACGCAGAGAGAGAGAGAGAGAGAGAGAGAGAGAGAGAGAGAGAGAGAGAGAGAGAGAGAGAGAGAGAGAGAGGGAGGGAGGGAGGGAGGGAGGGAGGGAGGGAGAGAGAGAGAGAGAGAGAGAGAGAGAGAGAGAGAGAGAGAGAAGAGGGAAAGAGGATAGTAAGTTACGACTCGGAGCATCCTGCTCCAAGAGATTATTAGGTAGCTGTTGCTTTCTATGATTGCTCTACCATGTGATGTTAACCCTTTGTGTACCAGGCATCCAATGTATACGCGAGGTACTCATCGGTAATGATGGACCTATAGCATGAAACTAAGACACATTTTATATGTGCAAGTTATGTTTTTTTCTGAATCTGTTGGTATCATTGTGTCCAGGTAAGAAAATATGTTGACCGAGCACACAACTACACATACAGGCCATACCTGGAATACCTATTTTTGAGTCAATTGTCCGTATTTCTGACAATTTAGATCAGTGTACTTGGAATCGTGAATAGACTTGCTGACATTGCCCTTCTTCACACAGAGCAACAGGAGACCAGTGCACTAGAGTATAGCCGCCAGTTGCAGGCTGGAACAATAGCGAAATGGACGGAAAAGAGCCATATTGCGTGAATGCCAGATGCCAAACAATTGCATCAAAATTTCGAAATATTGAAATTGTGTCAGATTTGAATATGTACTTTTCGCTGATCTACTTGCGTCCAGCGAGGGTATTGGTGATTGAGAAGACCAGGAATAGTCGCTGGGTGAGGAATTTCACCTGCCTCGATTATTTCAGGCCATCGCTGCGCTCCCTCTCGCTGCTGCTTGGAAAGCGACTACTGCAATGGCTTCAGCAACGGAAATTCTCATTTTCGATCCAGATCCTGAGACTATATCGCTGCTACAACTCTCTCCAGGCGTTCACCATCACTAGTAGACATCGCCAGCAGCTAGAGCAAGCTATATTCCCGACACAAGCAGCGTAACCGAACGAAAACACGATCGAAATTGCTAAAATATATCGCAGAGTGCTGAAATTGCACTTTTCGCCGCGATCGTTCTCCATACTTTCAAATGGCAACCTACCCACATCACACATCAAAATTTGCAGTGGGATCTCAGCTGTCTAGCCCAACAAGCCGCGAGTAGATCGAAGCAAGGGCGCCGCTGAACGGCGCGTCGCAGTGCGGCGCGTCGAACCGTAACGTACGTTACGGTTCGAGATGGGCCTGGTACACAAAGGGTTAAGCACCCTTGTTTTGGTGGAGTAGAACGCATAATCACTTGCATTCTGCTCTTAAACTTATCTAAGGGTTTGGTTAGCCGAGGGTGTCGTATCATCTAGGCCAGGGAGACGACACAAGATCATAGTACCCGGAATGATGTGTATTTCGTCCCCGGATTTGAAAGTTGTACATAATCCGTGGTCTGTGCAATTTGCCATCATGATCTGAAAGTCCTCACTCTGAATGCAAGCTGTTGAAATTCACTTGAGAATTTCTGAGATCGACTATTCAACATTTTTGATGAAGATGTACGTAGTGTACAGAGAGATTTTGTTCCACCAGAGTTTACGCTGATCTTCCAGAAAATAAATAGATGGGAGTGCTCTTCAGCTGAGTACCAGGCTTTCCAGTCTTGGTAAGCATCAGGTCTTCGGTAGGCCTGGGCCTTTGAAGCCTTGAAAAAAGGTTATCAATCACAGACTT
Organism: Sycon ciliatum; assembly: GCF_964019385.1. NCBI lineage: Eukaryota > Metazoa > Porifera > Calcarea > Leucosolenida > Sycettidae > Sycon > Sycon ciliatum. The sequence goes on along the minus strand of NC_088649.1, from coordinate 1,673,594 downwards.
CTACTTTGGAATCTTGTGCTGTTGGGCATTTCACTTCAATTTTTGAAAATAAACTCAATCGCTGACCAATTATCTTCTTCTTCTCAATGTATTTTGTTTTGATGTAAAGAAACTGGTGCAAGCTAAACTGCTCTGCTTGTTTGGTGCCTACTTGTAAAAAGTAAGGTCAAGATGAATGGAAATGAAGGGTGGGAGGGCAGGGATACAGGTGAGTATCAAAACCTGAATCAGGAAGCCAGGGTGAGAAAAAAACAATAAAGAAAAACATCAGATGCCATGTATACATATATATCACTTGTGAGCAAAACAGCTAGCCGCTCCAGAGATGGAGTACACTGGAATGATATGCATTGCTGTCTGGGCACTGTACCTTTAAGATTGTTTTGTTGCTCCTTCTTCTGGTGCTGTCGCTGCCGCTGTTGCTGCTGCTGCCATTGCTGTTGCTGTTGCTGCTGCTCCTGCTGCCGTTGCTGCTGGCGCTGTTGTGTAATATTATGCAGGTTCCCACAAGGAAACGAACAATCAAGCAGCCATGTCATCATTACGTGCACAAGATCCTCAGCAGCGAGAAAGACGGGGTGGTGTTAGTGCCGGGGTGCTAACAGAGGCAGATGCTGCTTCTTATGAGCGAAGGGTGAGTAGTATTGTAATTCCAACGATCACGATCACACACATCTTGCACATGTGTGTGTGCGTACGTTCGTGCGTGCGTGAGTGTGTGTGTCAATCCCCAGCATGTGGCATTCCCAGTTGTAGCGCTACGCAATCTTAGACGCAATCCAGCGCTGCATACAGACCACTTCTGTTGTGCTCGGGCCATGCCTAAACCTGGATTGAGTTGCGCCTACCCAGATTGCGGGAGTGCGTATGCAGGACGAGTTTAAGTCTGAGTCCCAGGACAGCGCAAGATATTTCATTGGTGTCAAAATCACCTATAGTTGTCACTAGTGTGGTGGGCTTGGTTTACTTTGTAATTAATTCTGCAATGCGTGTTTTTATGCGTTTACGGTTCCTACGACGCTCAGCTTTTTTTCGAGCTGGTGCGAGACGAAGTTGACTGTCAGAAGCATGGGCGACGTGGGGCAGGCGCCTTGATAATTTATAGTAACCTTTGAGATGTGTGTGGTGGTTACAGACCTACAGTTCATTTGGTGCTGCGGGTTATGTCCATGCATGTGAGCGGGCTGAACTTGCGCATATCTAGGTTGGAAGTATGGTTTTGGCTGGGCAATTTTTGGCAGGGTTTGTCACGGACGATAATACTGGGTCGCGGAGTGTATAGTGTTTGCTGGGCAATTTTCGGCAGGGTTTGTCACGGATGATAGTACAGGGCCGCGGAGTATATAGTGTTGGCTGGGCAATTTTTGGCAGGTTTTGTCACGGACGATAATACTGGGTCGCGGAGTGTATAGTGTTTGCTGGGCAATTTTCGGCAGGGTTTGTCATGGATGATAGTACAGGGTCGCGGAGTATATAGTGTTGGCTGGGCAATTTTCGGCAGAGTTTGTCACGGATGATAGTACAGGGTCGCGGAGTATGTAGTGTTGGCTGGGCAATTTTTGGCAGGGTTTGTCACGGATGATAGTACAGGGTCGCGGAGTATGTAGTGTTGGCTGGGCAATTTTTGGCAGTACTTGTCGCGGGCAAAGGTACTGTGGTGGTGTAACAAACTGGGGCGGAACAGGGGTTGGTTTAGGGTTAGGGTTTGCTCTAGGATATGGGATGGGTCGGAGCATTACATGTTGCGGATACCAGTATTGTCTGTGGGTGATTACGGCCAGCTCTGTATGTTGAAGGTAGTGGTGGTGATTACGGCCAGCTCTGTATGTTGAAGGTAGTGGTGGTGATTTCGGCCAGCTCTGTATGTTGAAGGTAGTGGTGGTGATTACGGCCAGCTCTGTATGTTGAAGGTAGTGGTGGTGATTACGGCCAGCTCTGTATGTTGAAGGTAGTGGTGGTGATTACGGCAATACTCTAAGTATACACATTTTCTTCGCCTATAAATTTCAGAGTCACAACACATTTCGGCCACATTAACATTTCGGTCTGTACTGTATACACTGTCATACTGATCCTTGCAGAACGAAATTTCAGCCACAACAACTTTTCGTCCCAAAATGCCCAGGTTGACAATAGCCGATAATAGATATGTGCCAGATATTTGTTGAGTTGGCCAATATTTCGGCTGATGCTCCGTCACCAACTCCGGCATGTGCATACTCGTACACGTGGTACACAGCCGCACTAGACCATAGCAGACGTCAGGGCCGCACTAGACCATAGCAGACGTTGAGGCCGCACTAGACCATAGCAAACGTCAGGGCCGCACTAGACCATAGCAAACGTCAGGGCCGCACTAGACCATAGCAGACGCCAGGGCCGCACTAGACCGTAGCAGACGTCAGGGCCGCACTAGACCGTAGCAGACGTCAGGGCCGAACTCGACCGTAGCAGACGCCAGGGCGGAAATGATATGAGCCAGAGCACGCTAAAATATGACCACAGACCAAAAATTCGATTTTCAGTTTTTTGTTCAAAAATGATCAAACACACCTAATGTTCACTGTCTGAAAGTGATTGATTGGACATGTCTAAGTGTTGCTACAATGGTATTATATGCAGCACTGTTGACATGGTGAAATTCTATGTACAGCAATGGGATTGTCATTTTTGCACAAAGTTGATATGTCCCTTGGTTCATCCTTTCCTGGTCAGTTCCTCTGTCCAGGGTCTTATAGCATGAGCTGACAGGTGCTCGGCCACATCCTAAATTTCTATAGGCAGCTGAGCTGGGTGTCCGAAATACCTCCTGTTTGGAGCACCACTGGAGAACCGCCAGCGAAAACACGGTCAACATCTGTAGATGGCCGAAGAAGTTGGCACTTCACGTTCTCTAGCTCTCCATCACACTCCACGTGTACTTTCAGATATACAGTATACACTGCGGCACACAGTCTTCCTCAACATACTCGACGTCGCACTCATATTCCCCACACCAAAGCCCATCTGCACACGGTTTTATTCGCTCGCCAGAGAGTACTGCTTTCGCTGCCTACTGCTCGTGTTAGCGATGTTCCGCATAAGGGTACTCAAATTATCGACTTGAGCAAGTTGAGGAAGCAGCAGAGTCCATTGATTGTTTTTGCACTTGCAACCAAGACTGGCATTGTCCTGGATATGTGCAGCGATGTCCATTCTGGCCAAATCATCGGCCGACTCGCCTCCCAAGTCAGTGTCGATGCCAATCGCTTGCCGGGTTGTCATCAGATTAGAATTCATCGTCAATGCAGACCGTGGGACTACCAGCATCAAATCTTTTACGCTCGATGAAAGTGTCGCCCTCAAATGATTCGTCGCTGTAGCCATCATTGTCTTCCTTCTGTTTCCGACCCGAATCCTCAAAATATATTATCCCGCGCATGGAGCGCGAGGATGTCGTCTTCTTCCGCTCCGCAGTACATTACTACTACTAGGCTCTTCCGTCGATACATTGACGATCAGTTTTAGGCAACTCAGCGCAACATGGAATACAAACTCAAACAAGTAAACTTACTTGCAACAAAGAAATGCATCCGGAACAGTCCAGTCGACCGAGGAGAACAACAACAGCGACTCGCGTTGCACTGCACTTCGTATTTTTTGACGCGGAATTCAAATCGCGATTATCTCGACTTTTTCAAAAAAAGCTGTGGTCATGTTTTAGCGCGCTCTGGCTCACATCGTTTTACACGAGCTACAAGGGCCAACATCCTGAAAAGGCTACAGTGCAGTAGCGATCCAGTGCAGCTCACGATCTGCACCAACGCTCTCTGCTGTCATGGTGAAGAGCCGTCAGCGATTGGTTGGAGGCCCGCTTCACAACATGCAAGTACTAGTACTTCTCATTGGCCTGCTTTCTGTCCAACTATAGACCATCCGATACTTGACCGGAAAACTGGACGACAAAACAATTCCCGAGAAATGCCGTAAGCTTGCAGGACAACACCATTCATATCAGGCAAATGTCACGCTTGTCTTGAGGATTTTTTCGTGCAACTCCATGCCAGCTGAAACATTGACTTTTTGTGAACCAGGCTAAGTGTTGTTCAGGTTCGTGGTAGCAACTGACAAAGAGGAACTAACTATCTATGGCATGTAATGGCCAGCACAGTAATACTGTAAAGCGTGAAATTTTCGCGGTGTTTTTAGTTCGCGTTTCCAGAATCCGGACAGGTTTGCGAGGTTTTAATTTTGCGATTGCAGAATTTGATACTGTGGCATTCATGCTAAACCTTTTATGGATCTCCTTTTCGCGCTGTCTAAATTTTGCGATTTCCACGCGGTCGCGAATTTCGCAGAAATTAGACCATCGCAATAATTTCACGGTTTACAGTATGGGCTCGTACTGTTGGGCTAATGTAGACGGTAGTGGCTTTGCCAAAGACGTGCGTCTAAGATGATGGCATGAAGACTGTAAGACCTCCGTCACCGTGGAAGCTGATGCACCACCCTGTGATGTCATTAGGAAGCTAAGCACATCGGAGTAATCCGAAGAAAATTACCCGCTCGGCTGCTTGGTAGAGCTATTCGTCATGAGTATTCAAAGTAGTACTTGTTTGGTATCCATGTACAGATGTCCGCTTCACCACATGCAATGTATACGGTAGTAGCCTACTAGCCTAGCTTCCTGGCAGTCACAGTAGTGCATGTCCTAAGAAAGTTAATGATGTTGATGGGCCTTTGATGTCGAATGAAGCTAGAGGAATAGCACATAACATGAATGAACAGAGGAGGACAGAGGAGGACAGTGAACAGAGGAGGACAGTGAACAGAGGAGGACAGCGAGATGCTTACTGGCCAACTAGACTGATGTAAATATTGAGAAATTCGCGAAAAGTTAGTCATGCAGAGAATCTGCAGAAAACTTGTGATGAACTCGTGCTACCCGACCCAGTTGACTGCTGTGGTGACCGAGGCAAAGGTGTCGTGCTACCCGATCCGGTTAACTGCTGTGGTTACCGAGGTGAAGGTGCCTCAGCTGGTTCATACTTCAAGTATGATTGTGTTTTTGTGTGTTTGTATTTAGGTGTATGTACTTGTGTGTGTATGTGATGTGTATGTTTGCTAATTGTCTTTGGTTTGTATGTGTGTACATGCATGGTGTGCATGTATGTGTGTATGTATGTGTATGTGCGTGTATGTGTGTATGTGCCAGCTAGTTCGGTTGATGGGTACACTTATGCCGGATTGTGTTGGGTCTGTTGCCAACGGGCTCAGCTGCTTGAAGGTGTAATGTTGTACCTGCCACCTTTGTTGGTTCCAGGGTTCATATACTTTCTATTTGAAGTATACATACCTGTTAACCATGGACTGCTTCTGGGTAGATTAACTCTTGTGTAATCAATGGTGCTAGTGAAGCTTATATCAGATCCACTCTTATTTAGCCACCCACACTAGTAGCACGTATTACCTTCACTGGGGGCAGGGGTAACTGCAGTTGGATCCCAGGACGGATACTCTGATGCCGTCAATCCTTTTTCTGAACCTGTCCTCACCCACTTCCTGAGGTGTGGTGAGCCCATAAGTGGGATCATTTTCAAGTCCACCCAGAGTTTTGGGGATTTCAGGGGGTGTCGGCCGTTGGGCGGATCAATAGCCAATTGAGTCATCTTTCCAAGATTCCTTTTGAGTCTCTCTCCCCTCTCCCGGGGAGACCCACGTGGCCAGTTTTGGCGGTGAGCAACAAGTAAAAGTATGTATGTATGTGTGTATGTATATATTGTGTATGTGCGTATTGTGTATGTGCGTATTGTGTGTGTGTATGTGTGAGAGTGTGTGCGTGCATGCGTGTGAGTGTGTGTGCGTGCGTCTGTTGTGTGTGTTGTGTGTGCGTGTTTTTGTATGTCTGTATTTTTGTGGTTGTGCGTGTGTGTAACAGGTAATACCAAAAGACTACAAGACTATGTCTCGTCTTGGTGCATCCATTGCAAGTAACATCTTGTTCGCACACCTGGATGAAAATGAAAGAAGGTATGCACCACACATGGTCTGGCCCATACATTATGGCTACAAAAATTCACTTTGGTATTTTTGTAGTTCGAAAACATTATACCTATGCTCCTCCTAAGCCAAGGTTCATGGTCCTACGGTGAACAGATGAGCCATGGTCCTACGGTGAACAGATGAGCCATGGTGCTACGGTGACCAGATGAGCCATGGTCCTACGGTGAACAGATGAGCCATGGTCCTACGGTGAACAGATGAGCCATGGTGCTACGGTGAACAGATGAGCCATGGTCCTACGGTGAACAGATGAGCCATGGTCCTACGGTGAACAGATGAGCCATGGTCCTACGGTGAACAGATGAGCCATGGTGCTACGGTGAACAGATGAGCCATGGTCCTACGGTGAACAGATGAGCCATGGCAGACAGTTGAGGTTTGGAGGTACCACTTCGCATAGCAGTTTGGGGTTCACTGCCGGCAAAAATCAAGTTCTGTGCAACATATTTTGAGCAGATGGAACTTCAAACCCATACTTCCGGTATATTTATTCTGAAGCGATTGCTCATACTTCCTCCGTTAACAAAAACTTTGTGATGGATTTTAATGGATATGAAAACGCTTAGAACAGGTCAAGAACAGTTTGTATCGACTGCAAATCACTGGACGGAGGTAGTTCACCCCATGTAAAGCGTCTTTACAAGAGAAACTGTTGGCAGAGTGAGCAGAGAGTTCAGTTTGCGTCCCTTTCGCTCGACTCATTTTTGACCCTGCGTCGCTGTCGTCATCTGCTGCACGCGAGTCATCATCTCTCTCTCTCGAGTCGTTGTTCAGCTCGTTTCAGCCTTTCTTCAGCTTCTTTGATCACACTCTGCTGAACTAACTTTGGTGATGTCGCCGTCGTTCAAGTTGGCTTTCAAGCTGTTTGACAGATCGGCTGCAGTGGCGATTACTCGTTTTCACCAGGGAGTCGTGAAAATATTTTCCGACTCCCTGGTTTCATCTCCACTCTCCAGAACTCCGCGAAACGCGGGAGTAATGGCACAGCCAAACTGATTCGGATGGATACTCCTACAAGCACTGAACAAGAGCGCCTAAAAAGTCCAGTCGACTTTCCTTAGCCACGAAACTCGCGTCGGACTGCAGACTTCTGAAAGAATGCATGGTCATCAGCATTCGAATCTGGGCTTTGCGCAGTTGAACAAAAACTTGAGAGTTATTTCATTGCGCAGTGCGATCGGAGCAGCTCCTTGTTCACTCGCTCATTGTGTAGGCTCGTTGCTCCGTTCCATCGCTCTCTATCACTCTCAAACTCAGTGCTAGAGTCGTAGAGAGGCCAAGCGTGCAGGGCATTATCCCCTCGAAGAAGTGTTATTTCAATTTCGTTCGCCATGAGTGTAAATCACCTATGTTGCCACAGCACAACCATCGATTCCGCTCGGCTTGTCATGAAAGGTCGCTTTCCTTGCATCGTACCTCTTTCATGGCATGTCAGGGAAGGCCGAGAATGTGACCGCGACTCATTTCATGGCAGTTTGTGCGCAAACCGGTCCCTCAAAAATCCATCACGAAGTTTTTGTTAACGGAGGAAGTAGCTAAAAATACCAGAGTGATAAGAAGACTATAGAAGATACTTTGCACAAAGGTGGAAATCTCTGCTATCTCTATCACTAATTTTCCATGGTTTTGCCACATACCTGCTACTTTTGGGTGAATAGTAACAGTGTCCAGCCTCTTGAAGTGTAATTACCTACTTCCTCCGCGTCATCGAAATTGTCGCAGTTTGACTTTTGATATAAAACGGGGTATTTACTCACCAGCACTCGTACCAGAGGAAAGGAATCGGACATAGGCGATAGTCATCAGTATAGGGTGACGGCAAAGTTCTATTTTCTGTTGTTGGAAGCTGGAATTTTTTGAACTAGACGCAATTTCTTCGCTGATGTCGCTGCAATGGTAATTTCGACTCGCTGAGATCAGTCAGGCATTGCAGACTGCACATTTCTCGTGCTTATGGCCATTCACTCAAGCCTCATCCCTGTTTTACCTTAGCTGGGGTGAGAATGACTTCGTGGAACAAGGGGCAGCGCTTGGAGAAACATCGAGGGGTCAGCAAACTAAATGCCTGCAACAGCGATAAAATGTGTCGCTCTGGCTGAGACACTCAGTACATGATTGTGCCTGCAAGAGCCGTGTAGACTCTACACGTAGTGCTAGTGATGCACGCGCAGGTGCCGTACCATGGTATACCGGTGATGCTGAAAAAGAGGGCACGCTGGACGTGATAGTAGACCTACACTTACCTGCATGAGCTGTGACCACACAGGTAAAATAAATGGGCATGCCCCGGCTAAAAAATGTTCTTTTCAAGATCGAGGTTATTCCGCCGATGGTAATCAACCGACCTCGCAACGATCGTGTATTCTTACTAGGCTTCGTTGGTGGTGAAGTAGAAATCATCCAGAGCTAGCAGACGACAAGCATAGCAGCTCTTGTCCTGTGGAGAAGGTCAAAGCGTTTGAGATGAGGCGCGACCAACTTTCAACCTTCCTTGAAATATTTCGGAACGATGTTTTTGCGTCCATTGACATCAGCGACGACGAGGACTTCATTTCTGCATGAAAACTCTCAGTCCAACTGTCCTGGAACGTTACTCTAGTCTTCAGACTATCATACTGTGTAATAAGTTTTGAATGGCTTAGCTTATGGAGTTGTCAGTAACAAGTGACAAAGTCACTAGTCAAACTGCGACAATTTCGATGGCGCGGAGGAAGTACAACCAAACCAATGGAAGTACACACCAGGTTCACTATTGCTCTGTCATATGCACCCAAAATAAGTTGTCCGAAAGAGGTTTTTTCCCCGGCCCACCGAGTCTATTTTTTGGGGGTGGCTGCCGATCCAAAACAAACATATTTTTGTTCTAGCCTTGTCACTTCTCTATTGTATCCATGCTGGATTCATGGTACCTACACCATAAAGGCTTGCAGAACTCAGGTTCGATCAGGTGGAATTCATACTTTTGGGGCAATTTTTACCGTATTAATCCCTCTACCCTATGTATTGCTGATAGCCAACTGACTTTTGCCTTGGATATTCTTGTTTTTGCCTTGGATATTTTGCCTTATATTTTGTGGTTTTCGCCTAAAATATTCTGGTTTTTGCCTAGAATATTCTGTTATTTGCCTGAATATTCTGGTTTTTGCCTAGAAAATTCTGGTTTTGCCTAGAATATTCTGGTATTTGCCTTGAATATTCTAGTATTTGCCTTGGATATTCCAGTAACACAGAGATGTCTGCTTCTTTTTCTGTCATTGTCCATTGTTATTGTCCATTATCCGTTGTCCATTGTCTGTTGTCATTGTCCGTTGTCCATTGTCGTTGTCCATTGCCCGTTGTCTGTTGTCATTGTCCGTTGTCCATTGTCATTGTCCGTTGTCCATTGTCCGTTGTACATTGTCCGTTGTGCTTTGTCCGTTGTGCTTTGTCCGTTGTCATTGTCCGTTGTTCATTGTCCGTTGTTCACTGTCCTTTGTTCATTGTTATTGTACTTGCTCAGTGATATCTTTGATGCAATGTTTGCCCAACATTTCTATGAGGGAGAGATCGTCATCAACCAAGGTGCTCCTGGAGATAACTTCTACATCATAGAGTCTGGGGAAGTGGGGGTAGGTCTGACAACCCACAGTATTCTCTTTTCTTCCGTGTATGTGGGTGTGAATGCATAGTAGCATGAGTATGTAAGTTTCCAAGAGTGTACAACTCTGGATACACTTTTTTGTACACATTTCAACCAGTTTGTACACAAAATCATGCACCGGTATGCGGATCGCGAGGTCCGGTTATGTTGTATGCATAACGTATGCTGCACATTGGTAACCAGCGATTTTCTTCCGGGTGGCGAGGGATCTGGATAAAAGAGGACCAGATAAGCAAGGCCTGACTGTACTCAAATCCATTCGCCCCGCTTTCTACTTTGTATTATTCATGTGCATACGAGAAGTACAGGTTCCTGCACGAGTACGAGGGCAGTACCGCGGAATCCAGCCCGCGCCGCGATAGCGGCAAGGGCTGGATGAACAGCGGTACTGGCCGAGTATGAGTGACTGGAACGTGTTTTCCGTGTGCACCCAAGCCAAATAAAGAGATACAAGACACCTGGACACACCTGCATTGTGTTTTGTGATTGTTTTCTGGTACAGTTTTTTCGTAGTAGTCCATAGTGCTTTTTTTCTCGTGGGGCCATTGACATGCATTGTCGACTGGGCATCAGGCATTCTGGCTGTTCTGTTCCTACGGATTCTTCCCACGTCTTAATCGGAAACCTCGGCAAATAATTGCGCGGGTCCTGCAGTTTGCTGAGCATTGCGCGCTTTGGTTGAGGCTCATCCGGCTCGTCCAAGATCTCCTTCGCGAGCGACTCCGCAATAAAAGTTTCAGTCTCAACCTCAACCTTTCGGAGGAGCTCATTCACATCGCCAATATCGTTCAACAAAGGGGCTTCTTTTCTCCCAGTTCCAGATCAAATGTTGGAGCGCCATGATGACAGTTGTGGTTGCAAACAGTCGCTCATCTGCTTTCTTTATTTTATTAGTAACCAATGAAAAACCATGAAGTAGAGAGTCAGTCCAGTGACGACGGGCAGTGGAATCCGTTCCTGCCCGTCGTCAAGTGACGACGGGCAGTGGAATCCGTTCCTGCCCGTCGTCACTTGACGACGGGCAGTGGAATCCGTTCCTGCCCGTCGTCACTTGACGACGGGCAGTGGATCCAGTTCCATCACCTTTGAGCAGGCAGGACCGCGCTTTCCAGCCCGCGCTGTTTCATCTGTCATTGGTCAACTCCAAGGCGACAATCACGTGACATACGGGAACAACTCTTCACATTCTATACACTGACAAACCCAATCATTGGTAGCTAGAAGCGGGTGAGAATTTTGTACCGAAAGAAAAGACGGGTGTTTACCTTCAACGGGTTTTCCTGTAATTATTCTGTGTGTTTCTGTGTGTTTCTGTGTGTGGTATTACAGGTTTGGAAGAACCATACATTCCTTGCCACGCTTAGTAGTGGTGCTAGTTTTGGTGAACTAGCTCTCATCTATGGCACACCAAGAGCAGCCACAGTCAAGGTAAGCTATTCATAAATACAGTCGTTGCCTGAAAAATCCGGCCAATGCTAACACCATGGATACACAGAGGTATGATACGCGTTCACCGGCAGTGCTTGGTGTAATGCAGGCATGTTTACCGGCAGTGCTTGGTGTAATGCAGGCATGTTCACCGGCAGTGCTTGCTGTAATGCAGGCATGTTCGCCGGCAGTGCTTGGTGTAATGCAGGCATGTTCACCGGCAGTGCTTGGTGTAATGCAGGCATGTTCACCGGCAGTGCTTGCTGTAATGCAGGCATGTTTACCGGCAGTGCTTGGTGTAATGCAGGCATGTTTACCGGCAGTGCTTGGTGTAATGCAGGCATGTTCACCGGCAGTGCTTGGTGTAATGCAGGCATGTTTACCGGCAGTGCTTGGTGTAATGCAGGCATGTTTACCGGCAGTGCTTGGTGTAATGCAGGCATGTTCACCGGCAGTGCTTGCTGTAATGCAGGCATGTTCACCGGCAGTGCTTGGTGTAATGCAGGCATGTTTACCGGCAGTGCTTGGTGTAATGCAGGCATGTTCACCGGCAGTGCTTGCTGTAATGCAGGCATGTTCACCGGCAGTGCTTGGTGTAATGCAGGCATGTTTACCGGCAGTGCTTGGTGTAATGCAGGCATGTTTACCGGCAGTGCTTGGTGTAATGCAGGCATGTTTACCGGAAGTGCTTGGTGTAATGCAGGCATGTTTACCGGCAGTGCTTGGTGTAATGCAGGCATGTTCACCGGCAGTGCTTGCTGTAATGCAGGCATGTTCACCGGCAGTGCTTGGTGTAATGCAGGCATGTTCACCGGCAGTGCTTGGTGTAATGCAGGCAGCTTCACCGGCAGTGCTTGGTGTAATGCAGGCAGCTTCACCGGCAGTGCTTGGTGTAATGCAGGCAGCTTCACCGGCAGTGCTTGGTGTAATGCAGGCAGCTTCACCGGCAGTGCTTGGTGTAATCCATGCATTTACTGTACCAGGGCAGCACTGAACAGACTCCCTGATCTGCAATGCCTGTTGCCGAGCACTGTACTGGTTGCAGGTCCGATAGCAGGGGGGATAGCAGGGCATAGTCACTAAGTCAGCGCATATGTACTGCACTAGTAGTGGTAGTGCATGGGGCCCATGTACAGATAGCATAATGTTGGCCGGATGGTTTTGGCGACGACTGTACTTCTGATGTACTATGCACACGACAGTGGAGTGGCTATACTGGTCATACTGTGTATCCAGTATACACTGCAGTGCAGTGGCTATACTGGTCATACTCAGTATCCAGTATACACTGCAGTGCAGTGGCTATGCTGGTCATACTCAGTATACAGTATACACTGCAGTGCGATAGGCGGTTGGAGTCACGAGTAGAGACAACCAGACGATGGATTCCTCACGGACGCATTCACTGCAAACTTGACGGAAACAGCGCTGGCAGCGATCACTTGGTCCAGAACTAAAATTTCCAAGATGTACCATGTTACAATGGCGATCAATACGGTGAAGAGACACTACACATATGTCACTTGGCAGCTACAACATAATTATATTCTTTCCACAACGACACCTACCTACAGTCCATTTCAAAAAGATTAGCAATCCTGGCGATCGCCCGGGGAGTTTGCCGTCTTACCGTATGCGCGCTCAAGAGCTGGCTGGAAAAACTCACTGTGAACTCGAAGAAATAATCCGCGCGAAAGCATGAAAAATGATAACTCACTCATGTCGATACTCTGGTTTACAACAAACGAGATCTTCCTCGTATCGATATGGAGTCAGAGAGGACATGTCGAAAGTGTGGTGAATGTTGACGAGCGGGATGGGTCCTAATTCGTTTCGTGCCCAATTTCTTTGAGCTGCGATGTAATTTACTCTCATGATGTAGTAGTAGTAGTAGTAGTAGTAGTAGTAGTAGTAGTAGTAGTAGTAGTAGTAGTAGTAGTAGTAGTAGTAGTAGTAGTAGTAGTAGTAGCAGTAGCAGTAGCAGTAGCAGTAGCAGTAGCAGTAGCAGTAGCAGCAGCAGCAGCAGCAGCAAGAGTATCTATTTAACATCGAACAACTCAACAGTGTTGACACACAAATTCAAAGAGTGCCGATGAGGCAAAAAGGAAAAAGAAAAGTTAAAAGATGAGGCTATAGACAATGTGAACACCCAGTAAAGGTAAAGAAAGATAATGAAGAACATACATGGAGTGTGACTTGCACCAAGGAAAAAGAAGTCAATAAGGATATACAACGTTCATTACACATTGGTAACGCGGCCAAAAAGGAAATTAAGAAAGCGGTTGACCTGCATTGGGTCCTTCAAAAAGTTGTTGAATTTCTGCATGAAATGCTGAGTGTGAAGAACTGCGGAGTTCAGAGTGTAGTGCATTAAAGAACAATGCAGCACGGATAGAAAAAGAATTGACACCATCAGTGACGAAAACGACATCGACACAGACTCATTCCCAAGGCCATGACTTGGCAAAGCTATCCGTGTGACTTCGACGACATTTTGAGAAAAGCAGACGCCTGTGAAAGCTGATAGAAGACGGCGTTGACTCCTATATTCAAATAAATTGGCGATCTTGAAGTACTAAAAGAAATCGATCGATCGATGTGCCTTTGTATTCAACAACACGTAGCTACAGCGCAATGACTTCCGTGTTCACTCACACCGTTTCAGTGTTGTGGGTGTGTTCACATGGCGTGAACCAGTCAAGTGTCAGTAAGTTCGGCAGGAAACGCGAGCTCCAACAACAAGTCGTTTGGCGCAGCCACCTTCTCTGGCTTGTACTTTTTGTAGATTTACCAGCGTGATCACCAAAACAATGAAAAAAAAGTTAGACTTGAAGATAGTTTGGGATTTGAACTCACAACTTCATCGTCAGCAGACAGCATTCATAACCGCAAGGCCAAAAAGGAAAGAATAAATCGTGGGTTTTGATAAAAAATCGATACTGGCTTCCAGGGCAAATTGTAAATCATGGGAAAAGGCCGGAAACCTGGCCGAAATTCTAACTCCTCAACGGCTTGTCCAATTGTTCCGAAACCTTCACAGAACAATTTGCCGTGTCCTAACAGGCCATTCTATGTACTTTGTTGTCGAAATTTCCCTTATCTTCATACTTTTTAAGACCAAAACCTGATTGCTAATCTTGTTGAAATGGACTGTAGTACCTCTGGCTCCTGACGATCTACTGCAAGCTGATGCGAAAATGCATTACACCCGTGAACGCCGCGCTTGTCAACGGAATAGGGAAGCGCTTCATTCTCTGAAGTTAAAAAGTGTTAGGACTGCTGCTCCACTGCGGCAGAATATTCTCCAGCTGTTCACCGACACGACTCGCTTCACCAAATGACTTACGATCGTTTTGTTCTCGGAGTTTTCTGGTAGCAGCACTAAGAATTGCGTCCGCGATGACAGGACGAAAGTGTCTCGCAAACTAAAGTCCTGTTGCCACGAACATGTGTGTGTGTATGTGTGTATGTGTGTATGTGCGTGTGCACAATGTACAGGCCAAGACTGATCTCTCATTGTGGTGTATTGATCACAACAGCTATCGGCGCATTCTCATGGTGAGATTTTCTTTTAGAAGTGGAATTCTTTGTATTTCCAATTTACTATTGGTCTATCTCTCTACCTCTGCCTATCTGCCTGCGTACCTGCTTGCCTTTCGTACCTGCCTACCTTCTTGCCTGCCTGCTTGCCTGTCTGTCTGCTTGCTGGCCTGCCTGCCTGCCTACCTGCATGCATTCTTGCCTGCCTGCCCCCTTCCCTGTCTGCCTGTCTGCCCACTTGACTGCCTGTCTGCCTGCCCGCTTGCCTGCCTGCCTGCCCGCCCAAAAAGCCCGCCCGCCCGCTTGCCTGCCTGCTACCTGCCTGCCTGCCTGCCCACCCACTTGCCTCAGTTGCCTGCCTGGCTGCCTGCCTGCCTGTATCCTTTTTTGGTGACTCAGTGTCTCAAAGGTAGCTGGCGATAGCATTCAAAAAAGTGACTGATGTTTCTTTCTCAAGAAATGGGCAAGTGTGGTCCAAACATCAAGTGACTCATGATCAATTCTATCTCTGTATGCAATGATACAGTCAACATTTCCTTACCGTATTTCCCCGAATAGAAGTCTTACACCTTTTTACTCTTAACTTCATGGCCAAAAAAGAGGGTGTGACTTACAATCGAGCATGACTTACTACTGAAGTGAATGCATTGAAGTGATATGACAGGGACCTGAAAATGGAGATGCGACTTATAATCGGGGAAATACGGTATGTCTGAATGTCTGTTTCTCTCGTAATTGAGTAAACGAAGAATTTCCTGCCTCACCTTTTGCTATCATACACCACTACCTAAAAACCGGTCTCTCGGCTACAAATCCTTCTAAACCAATGGAATAGATCAATTCTATCCCAATTTTTGGGCCCGGCCCATCTTCACGTTCGTAGTGGTGCGTAACTGAGTGAAGGATGAAGTAGCTACAGTTTAGTCTGTATACCGTGAGGAAGACGACTTTTGCTAGTGCGTCATATTTCAAGATCAGGCTCTTGCTTGATATCTCTGTCTCTATCAGTTCTCTTGCACTGTGTCGATGTTGGTCTCAGTTGCAGTCTCTGTCTTAGTCTCTTTGTATCTATCTCTGGCCCTCTGTGTCTCTCTCCGTCTGCCTCTCTCTCTCTCTCTCTCTCTCTCTCTCTCTCTCTCTCTCTCTCTCTCTCTCTCTCTCTCTCTCTCTCTCTCTCTCTCTCTCTCTCTCTCTCTATCTCTCTCTCTCTCTCTCTCTCTATCTATCTATCTATCTTTCTCGCTCTCTCTCTCTCTCTCTCTCTCTCTCTCTCTCTCTCTCTCTCTCTCTCTCTCTCTCTCTCTCTCTCTCTCTCTCTCTATCTATCTATCTATCTATCTATCTCTCTCCTTCTCTCTGTGTATCTCTGTGTCTCTGTCTCTCTCGATCTCTGTCTGTCTGTCTGTCTGTCTGTCTGTCTGTCTGTCTGTGTTGGTCTGTCTGTGTCTGTCTGTGTCTGTCTGTCTGTCTGTCTGCGTTGGTCTGTCTGTGTCTGTCTGTCTGTCTGTCTGTCTGTCTGTCTGTGTCTGTCTGTCTGTGTCTGTGTCTGTGTCTCTCTCTCTCTGTCTCTCTGTCTCTCTCTCCCCCCCTCTCTCTCTCTCTCT
>NC_088649.1:1435987-1657140 GCF_964019385.1 Sycon ciliatum | reverse complement strand
ATACGAGTGCCGTAGGCGTAGACAGAGCAGAACCATCTGGCCCGGCTGGGGAAACCTCGTACAGCAGCATCGTCTCTGGGCGACAAATACGTGCACATCCCAGCAATACGCCTCCCCAACATGTACACACTCGACCAAACTCCGCGATCCGGTACGAGTGCAGGTAGCCAGCATAAACAGCACAGCACTTCCAATTCCGTCTCAGCCCATACCCACTCCTCTGAGCAGCCGGGCCTTAGTGTAGATGTGGCGGAGAATGGTCACTGCCTTTTCGGCAGCATCGGACACGCTGTGTGACTCCCTGGCTAGTTGTGCACGCCGTTTGGTCACTACATATGTGGACCCGCTATCACTCAGAGTCGAGGCGTTCACTGCCTGCCGCCTGATCCCGCTGGATAAACGGCCAGGGGTGCGCCCCATCGGCATTGGGGAAGTCGTCAGAAGGATCGTGGCCAAAGCCATACTGTCGGTAACAGGTAATCAGATCCAGGAAGCTGCTGGTACTCAGCAACTCTGCGCTGGACAAGAGTGCGGTATCGAAGCGGCCATCCATGCCATGCATGATGTATTCGACGATGACGAGGTGGAAAATTCAAAAATTGGATCCACTTGGATCCAGTTTTTGTATGGATCCAAGCACATTTCAAGCCGTCTTACTCTCAGCAAGGTGATGTAACCAGTGAAACTGACTGATTTGGCTACTGGGGGCGGGGTTACAACTGGTGGCGAAATAAAAGTCACACCTGCATGCGACATGAGTGGGTTGCTATGCACCCACATACTTAGGCAATAGCAAAGTCACACCTTAGTGGATCCAAAAATAGAAATCTGATGTCAACTTACTACTCCCTGGCCGTTTTGACGTCATCACTTTCAAGCCCTATTGGCTGACGCCTCGAATGCGTTTAACCGACTTAACCGACGGGTCTGCCTAAGGAACATTCGCCGCCTTTGCCCATCCCTGCCCCCCCCCCCCCCCACTAGCATCAATACGTACCGCCACCCCGCCAAGCTCTATGTGGATGGTGAATGCTTGCTATCCTGTGAAGGCACTACCCAGCGTGATCCGGTGGCGATGCCGATGTACGTCCTTGGCATCGTACCCTTGGTCCAGGCAGTCAACTCACCCCACATCACCCAGGTGTGGTACGCGGATTACTCTTCCGGCGGTGGAAGACTTCCAGCCCTCCGCACCTGGTGGGATGGGCTGACTGAGCAAGGAGAAGCCAATGGATACCACCTCAAGGCCAGCAAATCCTTGCTGCTGGTGTAGGAGCGCGCATATGATGAGGTGGTTGCACTCTTTGCTGGCACGGGTGTCCAGATCGTCAGAGATTGCTGTCGTCACTTGGGAGCCGCTTTGGGGCACCCCAGAGTTTGTCAGCAGTTTCGTTGAGTCAAAGGTCACCGACTGGACACGTCAGGTGTCTCGTCTATCCAATTTTACCCGGACTCAACCCCAGGCTGCCTACTCCGCATTTGTCCATGGTCTACAAGGCAAGTGGTCTTTCTTGTCCCGGACTTTGGAGATATCATCTAAGGAGTTTGGTGGTCTGGAAGCCATCATCAGGGAGCGCCTCACCCCAGCCCTTACTGGTCGCCTCTCTCCGTCCAGTGTGGGAGCGGCTTATGCTCTCGTTCCCTTGCCGGGATGGCGGTTTGAGTCTCTCGATTCCCTCCGCCCAATCTTGCCACTATGCCCACTCCCGAGCTGTTACTAATGAGCTCAGGGAAAGGATTGTTATGGCAGATCCCTCGCTAGCTGGTGTGGCAGACGCTACCAAGACCGCCAAATGGCAAGTCCGCACTGCAGCTCGGGCATCACAGCACCAGCTGAAGGAGGGATTTGTGAGCGTTGAAGGTGCTGTGCATGCGGCTCAGCTTGAGCTTGCTTCCGAGCGTGGTAGCTCTGCTTGGCTGACGTCACGTCCTCTATCCTGCCATGGCTTTCGTCTCTCTAAGTCTGAGTTTCGAGACGTTATGTGTTTGCGCTATGGCTGGGTGCCGGAGCGTTTACCGTCATCCTGTGTTTGTGGCAATGCGCGCGTCGACGTCTCTCACGCGTTATCCTGCCCGACCGCCGACCGGTGGATTTCCGTCTTAAAGACATAATGAAATCCGTGACGTCACCGCCGACCTCTTTCGCCAGGTGGCTCACTCGGTATCCGTGGAACCTCCACTGCAACTGGTGAGCAGTTCAGCCTCCGATCTGCGTCCTTAGAGGACAATGCTCGCCTCGACATCGCTACCAGTGGGCTATGAGGTGGCCGGTTCGAACGCACAATGTTTGAATGATATACGGGTTTTCAACCCCTATGCTGCTTCGAATCGTGCTGCCTCAACCTTCGCTGTGTATGCCCGCCATGAACGCGAGAAGAGGAGGAGATATGAGGAGAGGACTCGGGAAGTCGAGAGGGCCTCCTTCATGCCTGTCGTCATGTCGGCTAGTGGTGGTGCTGGGAAAGCCGCCACAGTTTTGTACAAGCGCTTGGCTGCTCTTATCTCTGAAAAGAGAAACGACCAGTATTCTGCCACCATGGCGTGGATTCGCACTCGGCTGTGCTTTGCGCTGGTGAGGTCGAGCATCATGTGTTTGCGTGGTGCCAGATCGTCCAAGTCCCGCTACCTCCACTGAGCGAGATCCGGTTGCGGTTGTCGTTGCGGAGGCACGCCTGCGGAGGCACGCCTGCGGAGGCACGCCTGCGGAGGCACGCCTGCGGAGGCACGCCTGCGGAGGCACGCCTGCGGAGGCACGCCTGCGGAGGCACGCCTGCGGAGGCACGCCTGCGGAGGCACGCCTGCGGAGGCACGCCTGCGGAGGCACGCCTGCGGAGGCACGCCTGCGGAGGCACGCCTGCGGAGGCACGCCTGCGGAGGCACGCCTGCGGAGGCACGCCTGCGGAGGCACGCCTGCGGAGGCACGCCTGCGGAGGCACGCCTGCGGAGGCACGCCTGCGGAGGCACGCCTGCGGAGGCACGCCTGCGGAGGCACGCCTGCGGAGGCACGCCTGCGGAGGCACGCCTGCGGAGGCACGCCTGCGGAGGCACGCCTGCGGAGGCACGCCTGCGGAGGCACGCCTGCGGAGGCACGCCTGCGGAGGCACGCCTGCGGAGGCACGCCTGCGGAGGCACGCCTGCGGAGGCACGCCTGCGGAGGCACGCCTGCGGAGGCACGCCTGCGGAGGCACGCCTGCGGAGGCACGCCTGCGGAGGCACGCCTGCGGAGGCACGCCTGCGGAGGCACGCCTGCGGAGGCACGCCTGCGGAGGCACGCCTGCGGAGGCACGCCTGCGGAGGCACGCCTGCGGAGGCACGCCTGCGGAGGCACGCCTGCGGAGGCACGCCTGCGGAGGCACGCCTGCGGAGGCACGCCTGCGGAGGCACGCCTGCGGAGGCACGCCTGCGGAGGCACGCCTGCGGAGGCACGCCTGCGGAGGCACGCCTGCGGAGGCACGCCTGCGGAGGCACGCCTGCGGAGGCACGCCTGCGGAGGCACGCCTGCGGAGGCACGCCTGCGGAGGCACGCCTGCGGAGGCACGCCTGCGGAGGCACGCCTGCGGAGGCACGCCTGCGGAGGCACGCCTGCGGAGGCACGCCTGCGGAGGCACGCCTGCGGAGGCACGCCTGCGGAGGCACGCCTGCGGAGGCACGCCTGCGGAGGCACGCCTGCGGAGGCACGCCTGCGGAGGCACGCCTGCGGAGGCACGCCTGCGGAGGCACGCCTGCGGAGGCACGCCTGCGGAGGCACGCCTGCGGAGGCACGCCTGCGGAGGCACGCCTGCGGAGGCACGCCTGCGGAGGCACGCCTGCGGAGGCACGCCTGCGGAGGCACGCCTGCGGAGGCACGCCTGCGGAGGCACGCCTGCGGAGGCACGCCTGCGGAGGCACGCCTGCGGAGGCACGCCTGCGGAGGCACGCCTGCGGAGGCACGCCTGCGGAGGCACGCCTGCGGAGGCACGCCTGCGGAGGCACGCCTGCGGAGGCACGCCTGCGGAGGCACGCCTGCGGAGGCACGCCTGCGGAGGCACGCCTGCGGAGGCACGCCTGCGGAGGCACGCCTGCGGAGGCACGCCTGCGGAGGCACGCCTGCGGAGGCACGCCTGCGGAGGCACGCCTGCGGAGGCACGCCTGCGGAGGCACGCCTGCGGAGGCACGCCTGCGGAGGCACGCCTGCGGAGGCACGCCTGCGGAGGCACGCCTGCGGAGGCACGCCTGCGGAGGCACGCCTGCGGAGGCACGCCTGCGGAGGCACGCCTGCGGAGGCACGCCTGCGGAGGCACGCCTGCGGAGGCACGCCTGCGGAGGCACGCCTGCGGAGGCACGCCTGCGGAGGCACGCCTGCGGAGGCACGCCTGCGGAGGCACGCCTGCGGAGGCACGCCTGCGGAGGCACGCCTGCGGAGGCACGCCTGCGGAGGCACGCCTGCGGAGGCACGCCTGCGGAGGCACGCCTGCGGAGGCACGCCTGCGGAGGCACGCCTGCGGAGGCACGCCTGCGGAGGCACGCCTGCGGAGGCACGCCTGCGGCCTGAGGCATCTGACTAGCTTTAAAACAAAAAACACACATTTAAAAGTTGCTTGGACTGGATTTCACTTTTGTTTTATCAATGTATTATAGTTACTGTGCAGTGCTGTGCATGCTAGCTACATAATCATAATAACTTTTGGTTTTGCCCGTACAGGAGGCTTTTCTAAAAAAGACAGCAAAAAAACTCCTCCGTACCCGAATGGCAGGACATCCAAACAAGGCGTTCGGCCCAGGCATACCCATGGAAGGAAATATGCAGGCCTCCTTGATCACCAAGCGTGAGGAGAAATCCCGCTACGCAAACGAAACACCCCCGCCGGTGACCATGTTGCTGAGTTGACGGCAGCACCCCCGGGCAAAGCGTAAGCTCTTTTTTAAAACTTTGCGAACGTGCAACCTCACTGCTCCGCATCATCTATTGCTAAATGGTGCTCCGATCGTGGGGTCGACATAGTGCAATGCGTAGTCTGTGCATCAGCCTACTTCAGGACAGTGCATATGCACGGGTGACTGTGGAGGCAGCTGATGAGGAGAAGGTAGCGGAAAGGGCATTCTGGCCTGACATGCTTTCCCACACCATCCGGCCCTGGCGCTTCAAAAGTGACAGCTTTGGCACCAGCACAAACAATGCCACAACAGCTAGCGAGTGATGGCCATTTCCCACCTCAATCCACTCGCTCGGCCCTACTACCCGAGCTGCCAGGAAAAGCTGAACTTGTTCTCCATTAACTGCCTTTTCGTTCTTCAAAAATCCGCAGAATTGTCAGCTATTGCTGAGATCCACAGACCCGGCATTATCTGCCTCAGTGAAACCGGGTTAGCTCCAAGTGTTGCCCTTAGCATCTCCGGATACACCACATTTCGGCGTGATCGACCTCCTAACGAAAACAAGTCTGGTACCGCCTCCAGGGGATATGGTGGAGTCGCTATTCTCGTTCGTGATCATCGTTTCAGTTTTATCCAACTTCGCCACGACCTCAGTCGCCTTACCTGTGAAACAGTGTGGGTGGAGCTTCAACCTTGTTCCGGCTCCTCAAAGCCTATTATTGTCTGTAGTGCCTATCGTCCACACTCTGCCAAAAGCACAGAGAAAAATCACTTCTGTAAAATGCTCACCGATGCCCTGATCACTATCCCGATGTCCTCGTACCACGTCATACTGACTGGAGACTTCAACTGTAAGCACCAGCACTGGTGCCCAGCTGATTCAACGTGCCCTGCGGGGGCTGCGCTCTACTGCCACCTCGCCTGCTTTGGACTAGAGCAGCTTGTGAATACCCCAACGCACACCGCACCTGCATGGACCCAGTCGTGCTTAGACCTTCTCTTCGTCAACAACTCCCAGCTTGCAACGGACTTGTGCTCTTGGATCCTCGGATCATCTGACAGTGTCATGTCGGTTCGATCTCTCACCATCACCTGGCCGACATCTGCAGTAGACACCACGCAAACCTTTCCCTTACCGCAACCGTCATGTCCCCTCCCACTCAGCTGGGACTCTCTTAATTCTGATCCCTCTAATTGTGACTGATCATTTCTACGCCCAGGAACTCCCCAACTGTTGATGACGCAGTCGATCGATTTTCAATCATCCTGGAACAAACCTTTCAGCACCACCTTGCTGATTTTTCCACCCATTCTTGTCGGTCACACTCACGCACATCGTCTGTGACATCCAATCCACCTTGGGTGTCGACTGTCCTGGTATCTGCGGTGAAACGTAAACGAGACCTCTTTCCAGTGTCAACCAAAATTTCAAACACCTGCCAACCTGGAGGCCTACCGAGTGCAACGCAACTTTGTCAAATACCTATCCCGGAAAACCTACCGCTCTTACATCAGCTCCCTCTCTGCAACAATCTCATCACCCAATCGTCCTTCTCTCTATCAGTTCATCCGCACCCAGCGCCCCAGTGTCTCTCGCGCCCCCACCCAGTGCTTGATTGATCCTGATGGCAACCGTCAGTCTGAGGCAAAGTCCATTGCGGACACTCTCAAAAAACAGTTTGTCTCCTCCGGCCTTTCCGACGATCCGAACTGGGTTATCCCGCCCCTGAACCCAGCTCCTGAGCTGCGCTCCACTTCTTTTATTATTTTTTTAGATGGGTTCATGGTAAGGTTCTCCTCCATAGCCGGTTTTAGCAGTTTGAAGAATTTGTGCGCAGCGGCTGAAGTCGGTTATGGAGTCCAAAAACAACAAATAACTCCAAAGCACGAAAAAGGCCAAAAAACTAAACCAAGAACATGTGCAATAACATGTTATTTAGAAAGACAGGACAAGTGAATAATTAGTCAGTCCATTGTTCATGATGGTCTCCGACGGTTACGTCGGCAAGCGAGCCTCCGCCACTGCCAAAGCAGCGTGGGCTCCGCAGGAGGGTGCACATTTCAAACTAAAATGTATACGCCTACAACCGCGAATGCACATGATACAGGATTTCAGAAGGCTGAAGGAAATCCTGCATCTAACAAATGCCATAACATGAGAGTAGTGCTCACCCCTCTTCTCAGCCAACAGATGAGCAATGCGCTTATACAGTGCTGTTGACGCTGGACCCATTCCGCCAGCGCTCCACTTCTGGACGGCTTTACAACAACTGGTGTTGTCCGCAAACAACTTTTAACGTCTAAAGAGCTGCAAGTCTCCTGGAAAGGACGGTGTACCAAATGAAGTCACTTAACTGCTGGTGCCTTCCTTGTCTTATCTCCTGTGCTTGCTCTTCAACTTGTCCTATAGTGCAGGAATCTTCCCATCTGCGTGGAAATCTGCTATTGTTGTACCGATATTTAAGAAAAGACAACGCTCCCAAGCTGTTAATCAGAGGCCCATTTCCCTGGTACCTTCTATCTCCAAGGTCTGTGAACGCATTTTCTATGAATCTCTCTACCACCACGTCGCCCCTGCCCTCTCCTCTGCACAATCCGGCTTCTGTCGTGGCGACTCAACTATACTTTGCAATTGACACGCTTAATCCAGGATATTCACGGACATCGTAAACTGAAGAAGCATGTAGGTCTCGTCTTGTTTGATCTATCAAAAGCGTTCGACACAGTCTGGTATCGAGGCCTACTTGCTAAGCTCGAGTCTATTTTTCTAGTACGTGGTACAGCTCTGCAGTGGCTGTCGTCATATTTTTGTCGTCCCGTCAACAAACTGTCCGTGA
The DNA here is from genome assembly GCF_964019385.1 of Sycon ciliatum. Classification (NCBI taxonomy): domain Eukaryota; kingdom Metazoa; phylum Porifera; class Calcarea; order Leucosolenida; family Sycettidae; genus Sycon; species Sycon ciliatum. The sequence goes on along the minus strand of NC_088649.1, from coordinate 1,649,449 downwards.
CTCTGCTTCCTTGTCCGAACCTTTCAGCAGGTTGCCGGCGAATTAGTCCTTTCGCTATCATTGCCTTCGGCAGTGGGCAAGCTCAAGGTTGTCCGATCCCTTACCTGTAGTGTCTGGTGTTCCACAGGGGTCCATACTGGGTCCACTCCATTTTCTAACTCACGTATACGATCTACCCTCTCTAGTACCAGACGCCAGCCTTTTTGCTGACGACACTGCACTATTGTGCTCTGACAGCTCGCCGTCCAACCGCGTCACCTCCATGCAGACCGGCATTTAACTCCACGATAACATGGATGGAAGCTTGAAAGCTAAGGCCTAACATCGCGAAGACCGAAGCCATGTTCATCAGCCCATCGCTGCCCACTCAGCCGTTGCACCTTCCAGGAGCCAATGCTAACATCAATGTTGCTCATCAACACAAAAACCTTGGTTGTAATAATCGACAGCCATATGTCCTGGTCCCCACATGTACAGTCAGTATGCAAACGAGCTAGTTCGTCCTTTGGCATGCTGCAACCTCACTGCCAACATTAAATGACCATTGCCGAAAATTGTTCTTTACGTCGTATATTCTACTTTGTAGCTAAAATTATTTTATTATTATGACACAGCGTGGTGCTGTCTGTCTCAGGCTCTTGTTCAAACTCTGGAAATACACCAGCAGCGTCCGCTTTTTAAAAATCCTGTTTCGCAAAAACCAAACATTCTCCTCCCAACGTCTCTACAGTTTAGTTTCAGTTACAGTTTAGTTTCAGTTGGCGGAGGGATCAGCAGACGGGTGATACTGTCCCGATTTACAACCAAATCGATTACATTGCATGTCATCAAAATCGGAAACGCATGCTGATGGACTCCCGCAGCTATGGAGGATGCGAAACATCAACAGACCATCGCCTGGTGGTGGCGAGGTTCCTCCTCAACCGGATGTATGGAATATTCGGGCATCATAGGTCAGACGAGCAAACCTCCCTGAAGCCACTTCGATACAACACAAGTGATCTGCCGACAAGCCCACGGATCCGGGAGAAATACGTTGATACAATCGTCGCAGAGTACGGGGACCGGCATTGCTGTGGCAGAAAACAGCATCGGCGATAAAGAATGCTGCAGAGAAATCGCTATGTCTAGAGGCCCGGACAAAGCGTAGTGTGAAGGACAGCCCTGAACTGCGCCGACTGTCTCAGGCGCAAAAAGAACTAGAATTACGTATCGAAAATATCACCAACACCGGTACTCAGGCAGGCCTGAAGAAGGAACGCAACCGCATTCTTCACAGCATCAGAAGAACAGCGCTGAAGGAAGCAGAATTACGGCTGGACGAAAAGGCAAAGGAGGTGGAGAAGTTGCGGGACGGTGCTCGAATGTTCAAAGCTGTTCAGTTAATGCGGAGACGTGGAGCTGTGAAGCCTACAGTTGCTAACAACACCGGAAAAATCATAGTAAACGAGAATGAAGCAGCTGAGGCAATTGGAAGCCATTTCTCAAGTCAGTTCAGCTCACCAAGCGCCACAGACATCTCACCGTTCCAGGGACAGCCACGTCCTCTGCAAACTCCCATTACAACTTCAGAGATTGCAGGCTGTCTCGGGAAACTGAACAATAGCCGTGCCGCAGGAGACGACAGTATCCCCACAGAACTGATGAAGTATGCAAGTGATGCTTTGGCTCCTGTGTTGGCCAGCATTTTCAACGGCATGTTTGAGCAACACGAGGTGGTTGATATAGGCAGTGGCAGTCTCATCCCACTTCAGAAACCCAACACGCCGCGAGGACCACCATCAAATTTACGTCCGATAGTTCTTCTCAACACGCTGCGGAAGACCCTGTCACTCCTCACTTTAGCTCGAGTCAGACCCAAGGTTGACCAGTACCTAGCCCAGACGCACAGCGGCTTCCGCCCTGGCCGATCCACCGCGGATGTGGTATGGGCGCATCGATGGCTTGTGGCAAAGACGCAGCGCTACCACAGCACCGTTCACCTGCTGTGCATTGATCTGTCGAAGGCTTTTGACACGATCAAGCGAGACACCTTGCTGACTGTTCTGGAGGCGTTTCTGAGTGACGATGACGTTCGCTTGATCAGGGTCTTGATCTCTAACACCAGACTTCGTGTTCGGCTTGGGAGGTGGCTGTCGGAATCATTTGCTACAACGAAGGGGAAGCCACAAGGAGATTGCCTTTCCCCCGTTCTCTTCACGATTTACCTGGAGGCTGCGCTCCGACAACTAAGGCAAGTGGTGCCAGCAAGACCTCTCAGCGACAACGGTCTGCCGCTCGAACTTGTATATGCGGATGATGCAGACTTTGTCAGCACCTCAAAGTCCTGGCTGGCGGACGTGGAGGCGACTGCCAGCACGGTGCTACCACAGTGGTCCCTGATCATGAACCGGGACAAAACTGAGTATACGGACGTCTTCAGAAGTGCGGACAGGATCGATGAAGAGTGGAGGACAACGCGCAAGCTGGGTTCGCTGCTGGGCGACGAAGAGGATATTATGCCACGAAAACAGCTGGCGACTGCAGCATTTCAGTCCCTATGGAGCCTCTGGAAGAGGCATCAGCACATCAGCGAGAAGTTGCGTCTGCGGCTGTACAACACTTTTATTATTCCAGTACTGACGTACAACTCGGGTACGTGGGGGGTCAGTGTGACCGTTCTGTCTCGCCTGGATTCCTTCCACCGCCGTCAGCTAAGGTCACTCATCGGTGTGAAATGGCCACAAATAATACCGAATGATGCTCTCTATGCCAGATGCGAAGCTGAACCCTTGAGTGTCATGGTCAAAAGATCACGCTGGAGGCTGTTTGGCCACATCCTGCGGATGGCAGATGAATCCCCAGCTGTTATGGCTATGTTCACGTACTTCGCCAATCAGCAACAGCAATGCTGGAGGGGTAGACCGTGGACGACCCTGCCGCAGGCATTGGTGGGAGATCTGCGCCAAGCCAATGCTGGATTGCTCGGGAACCTAGACGCTCTGCAGAGCCTGCGAGCCATTGCCCATGACCGACCCGCATGGCGAGATCTATGTATGAAGATCTGTGCATCGTGATATTCCGACAGATCCTGAAACAATCAAACTCAGGAAATAGCACTATTATTATCACTCAGGCTGCAATATTCAATGACATATAGACATAATTCACAAATTAATTAGACATAATTCATAAATGACATATCTTCAATACCCATGAGCTACATTGTATATAAAAATGTATCATTATATCATTGTTCTAGCTCGGTTTTTTTCCCCTGTCATAGTCCTGTTTATCATGTTCAGCATAAGCGAAGTTGTGGATCATGCTGGCACGGTTGACTCCAACGCGTACATGCAAGTAATAGTAATAATAATCAGTATATAGTTTATTACCTGTGCAAATTGTTCCTAGGTTTGTGCTATTTTTCTTACTATGCTTGTATCCTCGCTGTTTCACTCCAAGTGTATAAATCCTATTGTAGTTTCATCATTCTCTTTAGTCACGAATTCCATTGATAATTGTGACAAGAAAACGTTCTGGAATACATTATTCGTCCCCATGGTTGTGATATGAGTGCGCATTTAGTTATATTCATTGCATTAATAATCAGTGTCTTCCCTTTTAGAGCGACACCAGCAACATCTTTGCATCCTTGTACACCTGATCTTATTAGACCTGGTTCCCAAACACATTGCTAAGTATAACTGGTTTGTGTCCACCAGATCAACACGTAATTCCTTCTCATTACCCCGTGTCAACACCTCCCTGTTTCTGACATCTCCTATCTTCTCCGCGTACACTCGCTGGTCTACCCTGCCAACTATCCGTAAATCATGCACATACATTCCAACTAAATGATAAGGAGAGAAACAAAAGAGAGTCCGAAGCTTCTTCGTCCTATATAATCCCACCATTTTCGCCATTCATCTTCTTGAAGTACTCTCTTTTGTTTCTCCCCTTATCATTTAGTTCGCCGTGGTTTGCTACCACCCGACTTCTCTTAAATATTGGCAGTCTTACGACGAACCAGGAGACGCTGAATAAGTTAATACTCAGCCACTGCAAGATGATCGCAAACGGCAGCTTTGCAGTTTGATCCACAGAATTCGCCTAGGTAAAATTCGCATTCATCTCCCATATTCGATTTTTTTTTCTTCGTCCCGGTCCACATGTACATTTTTTTTTTTTTTTACTATTGAACACTCACTGCATGATGAACTAAAATGAGGAGAAGAACTCGACACAATGGTACATATCCAGCAGGACGGAGTGGGTGGGACCTGTGAAGCTCAGCCGACCAAGGGTCTCGGCATCACAGCTGCACATGTGCACCAAAGGAAACAAAAATGGGGAGTGGAAGGGCGGGGAGGGGAGCAGGAGAGCAAGAACTCTAAGGGTAGGAAAGAGATGAGACATGTAATAGTCTCTCACTTTCTCGTGCTAATTCAGCCGCATTTCCCAACTCTCCTCTGTTTTTGTCCTACACCTTTTGGCTGCAATTTCCTCTGCAAGTTAAGATATTAAAAGGTCTTTCCAGCTTTAAAAATGCTCTCCGATCGCATAATGCAGTACAATATGATCTCCTTGCTGGCTTCTTGACTATCCTTCTTTCTTCCCTTTTTCTTTCTTTCTTCCTTTCTTTTTTTGTTTTGTTGCCGTGGTTGGCTTTCATCCCTCTGTCGCACTTTGCGTGCCAATTGGTCATGGGCCACGAATTGAATGAAATATATATAAATAAATAAATCTTGACTAGTACATAAATGCATTTTCTCAATACTGCGCCAAATGACATAAGCCCCCTCTCCGGATTTAGAGGCTCAAATAAAATAAATCATTTTCAACGAACTCAGTCAAGAAACTCAATTCAAAAGGAGAAAAACAATAACAAAATACAACAACAAAAAAAGTGAAGGATAAAATTTAATGATAACACAGAGTACAAGTTCAGGAAATCAGGTGACACAGATGATCAGGATCAGGAGATCAGGAGAATTTCATTAATCGCTGACACGCGTAGATAGGAAACCCATAGTGTGCGCTTACAAGTTGAGCTGAGGTCTGAAAACACACTTTTCTATAATTACCTTCCGAACATCGGCCTGGCCATCCAGAAGGAATCGTATGTCTACGATGCAGGGGTGTCCAAAGTATCTGCTCCTGTATTCTATTACTTTGTCAATAGACAGTAAAATTCGAGTACAGCTGGTGCTCGACGGATCTGGTCTGCTTATAGCATAGTTCGCATTCCTTGTAGACCGCTCCAGATCCCACATGAATTCATCGTAATCTTCAAAAGAAAGTGTACTCAGCGGAGGCCCCCATATCAGCGGTGTAGGAGAATCTGTGAACAGGTTTTGCCCGACCTGAACTGTGTCAACTCGCCTGGATCGTGAGCATCGCACCATCTCTTCCACCCATAGTGCGGCTTCCTCATGCGATAGATTCCATTTCCCGCCATCTTCAACGGGAAGGATGACATCCTGCATACCGAACATATCCAAATATATAGTGTCAATAATCCAATGACATACACCAGCGTTATCATAGAAGGTGTCGAAACAGATGACGAAAACATACGTCTTGTAGACTCCAGGCAGGCCTCTGTGATGTAACGTCTGGAATTCGAGACGGATTGCAGGATTATACCATCGCTCATCAGTCACCCACTCCTTATGATTGGGTGTGCCACGACGAAGTAACGCATGAAGGCTTGGACCCTCAATCGTCTGTCGGCCAAGCTTAACAGGGTGACCAGTGATGACTACGGTTCCAGATGGCCTGAATAATGGTGGGCCCCAGACGGTTCTTTTTGTTCCATCAGGATTCTTGCTCAGAACTAGAACATCTCCATCGCCACCTGGAAGCTTTGGGAGGTTTTTGGAAGACAAAAGTTTTACGAATTTTTCCAACTGAACGATGGAATGTTTCGTAGTCATCTTCTACAGTTCCTCTACGGGCAGTATCCACCACACTGATTCTTACTCAGAAACATTTCGAAGTCCTTTTTAAATGCCCCGGGCGTGAATTCAACGCTGCACATTCTATGTGGTCTGAGCTTTGCGCCACCTTCCGCTTTGGTCGGCGCTGTAGTTGACACAAGGTATTTTTGAAGTATTTTCTTGTCAACATGCAGTACACGTATCAACCTATAAACGGAGAGAGAGATTATTATTAATAATAACACCTAAACAAATTAATGCTAACAAAGTATCACAAGGTATTCTTGAACGATACCATGTGCGTGAACAGTAACAATCGAACACTCTAAGGGGACAAAATCAACAGGTATGAAACAACACTAGTGACACAATTCTGGCCCAACACGGCGGCCAGACGAACACAACATTCTACTGGTAGAACAATTTCAAAAAGATAACACTCTCCTTTCGAACACAAACTCCTTCTGTGTATAATCATTTTGGTATCTCGTCCTGAATGTTGCCAAGTGTATTCTGATTCATGTTTCTCCGTTTTGTGTCGTGGCCCGTGCCGTCATGGTTATCAGTTACATGTCAGTGTTTTGGAGGCTGTGTTCCAACGCATTCATAAGCCTGACCTTTGTGCTCAAAAGGAGAGTGTAATCTTTTTGAAATTGTTCAACCAGTAGAATGTTGTGTTCGTCTGGCCGCCGTGTTGGGCCAGAATTTTGTCACTAGTGTTGTTCCATACCTGTTGATTTTGTTCCCTTAGAGTGTTCGATTGTTACCGTTCACGCACATGGTATCGTTCAAGAATACCTTGTGATACTTTAATGGCATTGGTTAGGTGTTATGATATCCAAATAATCTACGTGGAGATAATAATTCTAATATAGCTATGAATAGGATGAAGGCCGCAGACATCACGCAACTACGTTACTTGTTCGACATGTATGACTGTGTATTTTATAAAAAAATATCAGGGGTGAAAGTTGGCACTGATATCCCGAGGTCGAGTACTCTGATTTTTTCCGAACCAATATTCGGGTATTCGACTATTCTTCATCTCCTAAAAATTGCACACCAAGGGCCTTAACATCACATGATACAACCCTGATTGAAGCGAGTGCCAGTCATTTTTCTCGGGTATATTGTTTGGTGGGTCATGTGGGCTCTCTCCAGTCGTGAACAAATGTTCACCACACAGTCTGCACATCAATATCTGGCGACTGCTGCTCTGAAACTGCAGATTTCTGTGGTTAATGCATGTACCTTGTATGAACGAGTACTCTGATCTATTCCGAGTACGATTATTTTTGAAAAAACCGAGCGAGTCCTCGAGTATTCATGTAGGTTTGCAGCGTACGGCAAACCGTAGTTATCGCTGACAACCGCGCGTTAACCGAGCAGCAGGCAAAAGCCACGCGCGTGGCTAGGCGCGCAACAATGGGGGTGTCTGGCATGCAATGGCGGGCAGCCGTACTGGGGAAAGCCCAGGCCGCAGTACGAGTACGCCCATATGCGCGGGCGAGACTACCCCATATTTGCATAAAGGTATCAGCGCTACTAATGCAATGTTTACTACAAGCAGGGCTCATGGCGCCTAATCTCTATATTAGGAAGCAGTTCCTTTTATGGCACGAAAGGACTCCAGCGCGCGTACTAAGCCTCAGCCAAGGTACAGTACTAACCGAGTACGCAAGATAGAACAGGCGGTGTGGCGGAGCAAACATACCACGTATGGAAGAGGCGAAGTCCCCGGATATGCGGATGCCGCCCGGCCCACAATGACAGACACCACCATGCTTATATGGGAAATAAGGCGCGAGAGCCCACCAGGTAAGGCGGGCCACATAAGCACGTGGCAAGCGCAAATAGCGTAAGACGTACCCACGAGGCCACAACGGGAGAGTACGGCAGCATGAGCAGAGTACGAGAGTACGAGGCCGGATCAACGCAGGGCGGACCAAGGTGTGGTAGTGCCACAGCACGAGGCACCTCAGCAGTTGGAGGTGGCGAACGCAGGGACAGCATCAATATTGGCAGCTAGCAGCAGCAGCAGATGGGCGTGATTTTTTTTTTTTTTTTTCTTCAAGACTAGCAACGAGGAGCAGCAGGCAACCCTCGTTTCACTCGTGATTGCTTAATCACATGGCAAAAACAACAAAAATGCAACCCCATTCTATGGTGCTATGATGTGTGTGTCTCGGGGGGAGGGGCGATAAGGTATAATTGTTTCACCCCTAGAATAAAGAATATAATAGATGCAGACATGGCCAGACAACAAGTTCATGGAATTTTTAAAAGGATGTTTGTGTTATTCAAAATCGATTTTCGTGTTCCGCTCATCAGTGAATGGTATCGGAACTGAGGAAACAAAAAGAACATTTTATAACAGCATATTATGATATTATTAATAACCTACGTGGAGATAATAATTTTAATATAGCTATGAATAGGATGAAGGCCGCAGACATCACGCAACTACGTTACTTGTTTGACATGTATTACTGTGTATTTTATAACAAAAATATTATTGAAAACCCAGAATCGATTTTCTCGTTCCTATCATCAGTGGGAAAAAACGGAACTAAGGATACAACCAAAGAAACTGAAGTTAAGTACTGTAAATAGAAAGGTGTTAGAAATAACATCAAGATACAAGTGCAATAAAACCACTAGAGGAAACGCAAAAAAGGTAACAAGATTACATAACCAAAGGCGAGAAGGCACTAAACGAAGTGTCAACCTACGAATACAACTTCAGTGCAACAATGTGCTCTTTCTGCTTACACAAAACAGGCTTATGAATACGTATACAAACTGCCTCTAGGACTTTCAACTGTTGGACATAACGCGCACGACACAGTAATGAAAAATGAGAGTCATCATACACACCAAGACAGTCAGGACGAGATAAAAGTAAAAAAAAAAAGTAAATTATCGTATCCGTTCCCGAAGGGAACTCACGACGGCCGCTAACACCCGATAAACCCTAGCGGCAGAGATAACAAGTGTAGATACACAGCCGACTTCTTACGATCAACACATTCATCCGCCTCATCTCGCTCCTTCCCACCCGACTCCTCCTCGTCCATCTCATCGTCATCTTCCTCGTTCCGCTCGTCATCCTCACGATCATCATCACCGTTTCTTTGGTTGTGTCCTTAGTTCCGTTTTTTCCCACTGATGATAGGAACGAGAAAATCGATTCTGGGTTTTCAATAATATTTTTGTTATAAAATACACAGTAATACATGTCAAACAAGTAACGTAGTTGCGTGATGTCTGCGGCCTTCATCCTATTCATAGCTATATGATATTATTACTATTATTAAAAAGCTTACGTGGAGATAAAAATGTAATCAACGCAATAAATAGAGTAAGCTGCGCACTCAGTACAAACACCATTAGCAAAACTTGTTTTCATGTAAATAAAGAAGCTTGTTCCTAAACGTGGGTAGGACCCTTCAGCACCTGGAGGCACGGATCCACCAGCATGTGCCTCTTCACGTTATGCCTGTTGAGGCACGTTCGTCAAGGCCTAGACGAGGTCGTCCCCCAAAGAATGGTACTGAGACTGGAGGTGCACCCTCGCTGGGGACGGAACCAACTGGGGTGTCGTTGTCTTCTTCGTCGGCATCGGCATGTTCGTCATTGCCTTCGTCTTTACCGTCTCTTCCTTCTATCCAGTCATCATCGTTGGTATCTGCGGTTTCGTCTTCTTTGACTTCCTTGGTACCGTCATCCGGTGTGTCCACCTCCGGTGGCAAAAAGCAGAAAATATTACAAAGAAATTGAAAGAATGTATTGTCTACGCATGCATCTACGCAAGAATCACCACCAGCCAATTAGGACATGTGTCAAAAAAGGATTGAACGTTTTCGTTCCCTTCTTCTCAAAATACTACAGGGAATGATGGAAATAAGCTAAGAGACTACAACTATAAAGAAAAGAAGTTCAGAGATACATCACTCAAATTATGTGTAGAAGTTACACGAAAAAAATTAGATGTGAAGAGTCAAACACAGCTTGCAAATCCAATAAGTGACAAAAACGTAGTGACAAGAAAACGAGAGAAAATATCAAGAGATCCTCTGTCAGATACTTCTTCTTTCGTAATTTTCTAAGTCCTGTCCTCTCTTTTCTAAATGCGGCTTATCCATTCGCCTTTATATCATTTGGCCTAGTTCCCGTTTATTGTGCGAATTAAAATAAACCAACCAACCAACCAACCAACCAACCATCATGGGATCTATTTCGCACCTTCACGACGAACAGTGCCAAATAACTGCAAAGACAACACATTATCCTTCTGAACATAAAGCTCAGGGTCTAACTTACGTATGTACAAAGCTTCCAACACGGCAAGATGTAACAAAGACCTACTACGCGACAAAACAGAGAATACATCATCGGAATACCACTCACGACAACTAGCACTGCCCGACAGGTGATACTTGATTGCCGATGTTCTGTTTCCTTGACCCGACGACTTGGCCGTTGTCACCTCCAATCCTGCCTCTTGCCAATCTCTCCCATTACGCCCTGCATCCCTGCAATTCCGATTGCCTCGGTCGACATCAGTATGCTGCTCCACGTCCAGTCTGTCCTGCTTCCGTGGTCTACCTTGTTTCTTCACATTAACCATTGTTGTCACTTCCAGTATTGGTTCTTTTGACTCCTCATCAATTCGTCTCCTCAATTGGCTTCTGATGACTAGTCCGGGGCTCGATTGTTCAGATGCCAGTTTCGGTGGTTTCCGTATCGGTCTCTTCTTCTTGTTGACTGTTGTTTGGGTTGGCGCCAGCCCTGCGCCCGATGAAAAGGAGGAGGGTCGGCAAGCGTATCCACAGCGGACTTGGACGAGTCCACCTCAGACACAGACTGCACTGGACACTTCGGCGGACGACCACGCAGAGGCCGAGAAGCACGTGCAGCTACAGGGACAAGATTCAACGGTACAGTCATGTTGACGGATCCGTGCGCCCAGGTGCTGAAAGGTTCTACCTACGTACCGATTTTCACAATTTCGGCACAGAAAGAAATTAATTTTAAAATTACTTTTGCTTAGTGTAGGTAGAACATCCTTCGTTCCTAGGGAACGAAACCGTTCAATACTTTTTTTGACAAAATAATGTCCTAATTGGCTGGTGGTGATTCGTGCGTAGGTGCATGCGTAGACAATACATTTTTTGTATTATTATGTCTCCTTTATTCACTTCTTTCGAAGGCGATAAGCCAGACCCACCATAAAATATTTCCATGGGTGGGACAGCAAAAAGAAAGCGAAAAAATAAAAGCCAAAAACCAAAGGGACAAGAAATAGGGGAAGGAAGAGGAGAAAGGAAAGAAACTCAATCCGAACTCCAATATCAAAACAATAATACAGAATTTGCAGCGACGGGTATTGTACGAAATTAATGATAAAGACGTTGATGTTGTTATGGCGATTATTTGACATTGGGATTCGGAATCGGTACCAGTCTATTGCTGACGCGTCTAGAGTCCGCTCTGAAGTAGCACAAGTGACAAAAGCCGACACCAGGACTCAAGTATGGCCTATGCAAATTGTAGCCGCGTGCAAAAGCCTAAACTGGCCAGCGTCAGAGTGCTAAATCAAAGTATATCAACCAATGAAGGGTGTAACAGAGGAAATATCTTTATCAGTCGTTATTCAAATCTCTTGGCTATTGTACATGAAAACGCAGCAGATGTGCATCTACATGTTAAGGACAGTTCTTAGAATTTTAACCGAACCTTGGATAGCCTCCTGTTGCACAATAGCCAGGTCTCCTCCCTGCACAGTCTGAAGGCATTGAGGAGTCTCTCTCACCAAGCCTCCCAGGGCACCGAAAACCACAGGGACCAGGTCAACCTGGGCGAGGGACCAAATTCTGGAAATCTCCCGCTTGTTGTAAACCACCAGTTCTCAATTGGGAAAGGCCTTCGCGCTTATGGCATTGTATTCGTTGAAATGTTGTATTTCGACTCCGCCGTACCGCTGATGTTGCTGCATGGCATACGCTATATGCGTTGTGTGCGTTTTGCTGTATACGCTGTTATGTCCAGTTTTATATGCTTATGTTTTGCATGTACGCGGTTTCTGCATGCTATAAATAGCTGGTGTTATTAGTGTTCATTGTTAATTATCAGATGAAGTGAAATATACTGTGTAAAGGAAAAGAGTTGTCCTCGTGCCGTGTGGTCGTACGATCCTGACAATTTAGAGAATCTTAGAGGGTTCATAACATTTGGCGACCACGCCAGGATACGAAGCGAGCATGGCAGAGCAACTACACAATTTGGAAGCCAGCTTTATCGCCAATGGAGTTCGGTTAGGATTAGAAGGCGAGTTGTTGATGGAACATGTGGAGCAGAGGCTCCAACAGTACGAGGAGCGTGAGGAGCGCAGTGCCAGACGGCGAGAGGAGGCGCTCCGCACCGAGTTTGACAAAACACTAAAGGACATTAACGAGCGCATCGCCAATGCGTATGAGGGTGATGGTAAAGCCGCGATGGGAGGTACAGAGGAAGCTCCCAGTAACAGCGGGGGGCGTCAACCGTTGATGAAAATCCCCTCATATGATGGAACGCAGCCATTGGAGCGTTATCTTGACCTGTTCGAGGACATCTGCTCCAAGAACGAGTTCGAAGAAAGCGAATGGCTGCTGCGACTGCGCATCGCGCTAGCGGGTAGCAAAGCGGAGAGGATATGTATTGGATGCAATAATTACGAGGAAGCGAAGCGAGAGTTGCTCGCCTCGCTCGGAAAGACTCCGGATAAAGCGTGGAAGACATTGCTGACAGGCAAGCAGCGGTCAGATGAGTCGTTTCACCAATACGTTGTCCGTGTTTGCCGAGAAGTGGAAGTGTGGGCCACACTCGCTATGACAGAAGATGGCGAGGTGGACACCAAGTATAGCGCCGATATAGGTAAAATGTCCCCGGTGCTGCAAGCAATGGCAAAGCAGGTAATCTTGGAGCAATGCGGACCTGAGATGAAGACGTACCTGGTCGAACGGCAGTGCTACGGGATGTCACTGCGCCAGGTACAGGAGCACGGCGCGTCTTACCAGGTCGCGCACGGACGACAGGGTGATACTGCCAGGAAGCCAGTAGAACGATCCGTGCCAAGGCCCACGGCGTCGGCACAGTGCATGGCGATATCGGTCGCAGATGCAGAGAAGCAGCTAAAGTCGCTGCCACTGGAAGGGAGAAAGGGTTTTCTGCAGCGAGAGAGACTCTGCTGGAACTGCCTTAAGTATGGCCATATGGCCAGAGAATGTCGGTCAGGCTCGAGATGCACGAAATGCCAGAGGAAACACCACCTGCTAATACATGAGGTGTTGGATAGAGCAGGTTACAGCCGGGAGAAACCGACTGAGATAGTTACGGAGAAGAATGTTGGGTCGTGCTGTCTACACTCGCCAAGTGTGCGGCTGATGACCGGAGTGGCACGAGTTGAGGGAAGAACTCGAAACGCGAAGGTTCGCGTGTTCCTGGACTCGGGTGCTGAGGCGTCATTCGTGACTGCAGCGTTGGTGTCAGCCATCGATGCAGAACACGTTGGGGTTGAAAATGTAGAGGTGAAGCCGTTCGGCGCGGAACCAACCCAACAGCGCATGGATAAGTACGCCATCACGATCCAGGGTAGCTCCGCTAGCATTCGGGTACGCGCGTTCGTGAAACCAACGCTTGAGATGGACCTGAAGTGCGCAAGTCCGCAGACCATTGCCCAGTGGCACAGTTGGGGAGTAGAGCTGAGTGACAAGCCTCAACAAGGGACATCAGACGAAATACATATGCTGATTGGTGCAGACTATATCAACGCGGTACTGCACAGCAAGAAGGAAGTTAATGGTGAGACGGTGTGGAACACAGAGATAGGTAATGTATTATCTGGTCCAGCGTCTGCACTAAGTCGAAACAGTCAGCCGGTGACCGTGTCATGTGTCACAGCCCACATTGAACAACTATGGCAGTTGGATGAACCTCCAGAACAACATCAGCACCTGCCATCTTTCCCGCTATGTCGCCAGGGCAGCGGGTACCAAGTGGGTCTCTTGTGGCGAAATGAGCGTCGCCCAACGGATAACTTTGCTCAAGCTAGAGTCATCGCAACGCGGCTTCTTGAAAAGCTGAAGAGGAATGGGAAGCGTGCGCTCTATGATGATGTGCTAATCAGGGAGTACCGCGAGCTTGGAGCAATTGAGCTGGAGCCATGTGAGAGCGATGCCGGGTACTATGTACCGCATCATGGTGTATTCCGCGAGCACGCTGCAACCACGAAGTTAAGAGTGGTGTTCAATGCCTCGGCGACGGCTCCAGATGGCAAGTCGTTGAACGACATGGTTGACCCTGGACCATCGCTATTACCGAGTCTCGCAGGTATGCTATTACGGTTCCGTGAATATAAGAGCGCGCTGCAAGCGGACATCCGCAAGGCTTTCTTCATGGTCGCGGTTAATCCCGAAGACCGTCCGTACCTGCGTTTCTTGTGGCCCGGTCGAAGCGACAGCGATGAACTGTTAACCTGGAGGCTAACGAAACTGCCATTTGGCGTAAACTGCTCGCCGTACATGCTTACTGCGGTGATTCAGCATCACTTGAAGGAGCTACGGGCGTTGTCTGCACCCAAAGAGCGAGATCGTATTGATCTCTTGCTCACGAGTTTCTACGTTGACGATTTGGTCTCTAGTGTGTCAAATGCCTCGGAAGCCAAGGAGATGCAAGAGTTCAGCGTGCGTGTGCTTACGGATGCTGGCATGGAGTTACGCAAGTGGCGAGGCAACGAAATCCCGTGCGATCCAGAGGCCGGAGATAAAGTCCTCGGTCTGAAATGGAAAACCAGTGATGACTTGCTCAGCATAGCAGCGCTAGGCGAGTCCGATAGGCCGTCTGTTTGGACCCGGCGATCCCTCCTCAAGTGTGTTGCATCAGTGTTTGATCCGCTAGGTCTAGCAGCACCGGCAGTTGTGCCGGGAAAGATACTGCTACAGCAAGCCTGGAAAGTCGGAGGCGACTGGGATGATATGTTGCCTGATGGCATCGCAGCCGCATGTGCGCAATGGTGGGGAGAGTTGGCCGAAGTGGTGAGCATTGACATACCACGTTGGATTTGCTGCAATCTTGACACGCCGATTGCGCTTCATGCCTTCGCCGATGCCAGTGAGAAAGCGTTTGGATGTTGTTTGTATGCAGTCGTCAATGGACAGTCGCACTTGGTATTTGCCAAGGCCAAAGTGTCACCTGTGTCTCCGCCCACGTTAGCCCGCCTTGAGTTACAAGCAGTATGTTTAGCGGCTCGCTACGCTGAGTTTGTGGTGAAGGAGCTGCGTGTTACCGTCACGCAAGTCTATGGCTGGACTGACAGTCTCACTACCGTTCATTGGATCAGTAATCCATCGTACAAATGGAAAACATTTGTGGCTAACCGCGTCAGTCAAGTCCAAGAGATATCGAAGAAGGTCGGCATTGTGTGGAACCATTGCCCGGGCCTTCACAACCCAGCAGATTTACCGTCGCGTGGGAGTAGTGCACAGCAGATCCGTAGTCCGTTCTGGAGGGGCGGACCAACCTGGATCACGGAGCCCAATGACTGGCCCACCGCATCCTCAACCGCAGCTACAAATGAGTCCAGTGTAGAAGTACGAGTGTCAGCCACCACCTGTAGTCGAGAATCTGATAAGGAATGGTGGCTCCGATTCAGTAAATGGTCGAGGGCACAGGGCATGGTGACTCGGATGTTGCAGTGGAAGCACACTGAGCCTCGTGCTGAACTCTATTTTGCAGCAGACAACGTATTGTACCGCATCGTTCAAGCCGCATGTTTCGCTGAGGATCTTGAGCTGATCAAGCAAGGTCAACCAGTGAAGCCCGGGTCGAAGGTGTATCAGCTTGCACCGTTTCTGGATGAGCATGGAGTGCTCAGAGCCGGGGGACGACTTCAGCACAGCGAGTTGGCGTATGGAGCCAAGCACCCAGTCCTGTTAGGCAAACATCATCTGACCGATTTGCTGTTGGAGAAAATGCATGTTGAAAGGATGCACCAAGGTGTAGAAGGAGTCTTGTCGTTTATCCGTCAGAAATTCTGGATTATCGGTGGTCGACGAGCGCTACGCAACATTACTCAGCGATGTGTTACATGCCGCCGCTACAAGGCTAAGGCTGCCTCAGAAGTCTGCCCGCCGCTGCCAGAAGACCGAGTTGTTCACGAGAGGCCGTTCGCAACTACCGGCATCGACTATGCTGGTCCGTTGTACGTGCGCCGTGGTTGAGTCATCTCCGAAGGTATGGATAGCATTGTTTGTGTGTGCCACCACCAGAGCAGTTCACTTGGAGGTGGTCGATAGTTTAAGTACCGAGTCATTTTTGATGGCATTTCGGAAGTTTGTCGCGAGACGTAGTTTGCCGTCTCGGATCAGGTCTGACAACGCTACAACGTTCAAGGCGGCATCTGACAAACTGATTGTGCCATGGATGTTCAATCCTCCAGCTGCACCATGGCATGGAGGCTTCTATGAGCGAATGGTTGGTACAGTGAAGAGTGCCTTGAAAAAGGTAATGGGAACAGCGTTTCTGAAGGTTCAGGAGCTTGAGACCATCTTGTATGAGGTTGAAGCAGTGGTGAATAGTCGTCCGTTAACTTATGTGTCTGATAGCCTGGATGAGCCACCAGTAACCCCTGCAATGATGATGGGTAACATTTGGATGTCGTCAGCGAAGCCAGCAGGTACCCCGGACGCTACGCATATGTCAGCGAGATTGCGTTACCTCAGTCAGACACTGAAGCATGTCAAGAATCGTTGGGAGGTGGAGTACCTAAGTCAGCTGAACAAGCACCAACAGACCATGTCGCGCCCTTTAGCTGTGGGTGATGTTGTCTTTGTTCTCGATGATACCAAGCGCAAACAGTTCTGGCGTTTGGGACGGATCATCGAGTTATTCCCTGGTCGAGATGGCAAGCGTCGTGTTGCCAAGGTTAAGTTGAGTACCAGTACCCTGTTGAGGCCGATCCAAAGGTTAGTGCCATTAGAAGTATCGTCACAGGACGTGGCTCCTGGGCTTGCCGATACCGCTCAACCTGCTATCGTCCCTCAGCAGCCAGCGTATGAACCGCCAGCACCGTTACCACCACCACGGCAGCAGGAGATGACGCGTTCTGGGCGCGTAGTCAGAGCCCCGGATCGTTTTTGACTTGTGTGCATTGTTGTACGGCGGTGAGAAGCCCTTTGGTGGGGAGAATGTTGTAAACCACCAGTTCTCAATTGGGAAAGGCCTTCGCGCTTATGGCATTGTATTCGTTGAAATGTTGTATTTCGACTCCGCCGTACCGCTGATGTTGCTGCATGGCATACGCTATATGCGTTGTGTGCGTTTTGCTGTATACGCTGTTATGTCCAGTTTTATATGCTTATGTTTTGCATGTACGCGGTTTCTGCATGCTATAAATAGCTGGTGTTATTAGTGTTCATTGTTAATTATCAGATGAAGTGAAATATACTGTGTAAAGGAAAAGAGTTGTCCTCGTGCCGTGTGGTCGTACGATCCTGACAATTTAGAGAATCTTAGAGGGTTCATAACACCGCTTCAAGTCATAATATTATTTCGAGCGCTTTTCAGCCATTTTATTATTGATGTTGTTCTCACCAGGGACGCTGATCTCTATAATGATTGTATGCGATGCGCTCCTTGTAATCAACAAGGAGCAGATCGGGCCTGTTTGCTGATAGTTTCAGGTCAGTTGGGACCGAATACTCCCAATAGAGCCGATACCGATCACTCTTGACCAATGCCTTGAGCTGGTGGTCGAATCGTGAAGCACCAGTAGGTAGATCTCGTGCTCTACACATTTCGAAGTGCACATATTTGCCTATCCGGTTATGACGTTTGATGTAACTGGTCCGAGCAAGAACTGAGCAGGCACTGACAATATGGTGAATTGCTTCTAAGCTGCCCTTGCAAAGCCTGCAATTGGCATCAGTTCGAGAAATTGACTTCATTATGGCGTATTGGTAATTTTTCGTTTTGAGGTATTGGTCTTGTGCTGCCATAATCATGCCTTCAGTTGAAGGTTTCAGTGTCCCTTATTTTAGCCACATGAAGGTAAGCTCCTTATCTAGGCGATTTTCCTCACAGGCCGGTATGTCCAATAGTCTTACTAGTTTCGTCATCATCCAGTAACTTTCGGCATTCTTTGTTGCCGTGGCGCAAAGCTCCTGCTCTTCTTCGTTGCGATTTCCTTCCCCTCTTGGACCTTTCCGAACCTGAGCCTTCCAAGTTGGAAAGTTGTTGGTTTGCGCCTTGGAGAAGTATTGGAGCTAGGTGTCAGGTCGCCGAATGTCTCAGTACTCCCTTGTCAGTTTTGTGCCATTTTGTCGCACTCGCTGACTGTATAAGATATGGTTACGTTGGTGGACAGTTTGTCATAACTCGTAACATTTTGTCCTTTTTCTTTCTTCATCATAATAATAATTCAAGGGGTAGTTTGCAGGCGGTGAAAAAAACAGTTTCGCAATCGGTACCTTCGCATGCAACAACGAAAATCTACACAATTCAGTAGACACTTCCTTCTATCAAACGTTTTCTTTCCCTTCTCTTCAGGATAGTACAGGGAATGTTGTAAATTTGGAAAAACACAACTATAATTATAGAAAAAGAAAGAAAAAGTCAACAATGCAATGAATATAACTAAATGTGAACTCATATCACAACCATGGGGACTAGGCCTTGACGGATTATGCTAGCATAATATTTCGCATAATTCCTACCAAAATCGAATAATCGCATAATTCGAGGCAAATTGCATACGAATCACATAAATTGGAATAATCCGCCTGTTCGCATCAAATTCTATACAGTTGTACATGTTCTACAAGTACAAGTACAAGTTGATGCACGAGGAAGTCGTAGGTTTACGACTCCCTTGATAACATGTCCAGTCCACTACAATCAGTGACGGTCGTAGCTACAATTGTAGGTCGGACGGCGCGTTGACCCCGTTGAACTTTTGCTACTACAGTACAACGCCCTATACAAAAAAATCCCCCTGTTATTTTGCACAGAAGCATCATATACATTAGCAGCATATGTGAGCATAATGCGGCATAATATGATAACTTTTAGCATAAAAATAGCATAATTCTGCCATTTTTTTCAGCAATGCGAAAAGCATAAGTTCACGAAAATATTAGCATAATCCGTCAAGGCCTAATGGGGACGAATGATGTATTCCAGAACGTTTTCTTGTCACAATTATCAATGGAATTCGTGACTAAAGAGAATGATGAAACTACAATAGGATTTACACACTTGGAGTGAAACAACAAGGATACAAGCATAGTAAGAAAAATAGCACAAACCTAGGAAAAAGTTGCCCAGGTAATAAAAACTATAGGTGAGGTGAGAAATGATAGGAAATTCGGAAAGTGCAGTGTTACAATGGACACGCATGTGTAAAAAACCTTTTGTAGTTTCATCATTCTCTTTCGTCACGAATTCCATTGATAATTGGGACAAGAAAACGTTCTTGAATACATTATTCGTCCCCATGGTTGTGATATGAGTGCGCATTTTAGTTATATTCATTGCATTATTAAGATTATTGTCTCCACATCGCCTTTAAAAAAAATCAACACTTCAACATAGGCGGTAAAATTATTAAAGTGTTAAAAACTCAAAAACAAAAGCTGCAAGTTGTAGACAAACACGTTGAACACATCAAGGAAAACTTGTCACACGTTCACGAGGTGTGACACCAAACAACTGCCACGATAACATATTCTCCTTCTTTCCACATAGTTCTGGATCTAGTTTACGAATATACAGAGCTCCTAACACAGCAAGATGCAACTTAGACCTTCCACGAGTTAACAAGATATCACACTATACAAGCGCAGGAACCAAACAAACCAGCCCAACGGAAGAGAACAACGGCAGACGTCGAAGGTGACAGAGCTAAGTGATCGGACGTCGTTCATCAAGCGTCATTTGTCGGGTAGTGCTAGTTGTCGTAAGTCATAGTGATGATAACTTTTCGATTTTAACTCGTGGAAGGTCTAAGTTACATTTTGCTGTGTTAGAAGCTCTGTATAATAAAAAAGAACGATCCCGGAAGTTTCGAAGGAATAGAACCTTTGAGAGAGACCAGAGACAAGTCTAACGTGATTGAACTTCAAAGGGACGGTACTACACCCCGCAAACCATCAGATGGTACCTCACTTGACTCACAAGATGCTGTAGCCTTGTGGCAAGGCATATGGTCCTCACACGTGACCTTTAATCAACAGGCAGATTGGGTGACCACTGTGGAAAGTGATCTTCGAGAAGTTCAAGGACAAAATGAGGTGTGCATTTTCATCACGGAGGTGCAAGAGTTTTTAGCTGGTTTTTAGCTGGCATGCCGCACTGGAAGGCACCAGGCCCAGATGGTGTTCAGTGGTACTGGATAAAGAAGTTTACTTTTTTGCATACTGCAATGGCCCGAATGCTTAACGCATGCCTGCAGGATGCCGAAGTGCCAGCTTGGATGAATCATGGTCACACAGTTCTGATCATGAAAGACCCTGGCAAGAGTGCAGGTGATGTCACCAATTACCGACCAATTACCTGCCTTCCAGTCACGTGGAAGTTATTTTCTGGCATTCTGAGCAATAAGATCACAGAACACATCTTGAGGCGGCATCTCTGCTGCCTGATGAGCATAACGGTTGCAAGCACGAACTTATGGCACTAAAGATCAACTCGTCATTGACTTGGCCACTATGGCGGACAGTAAGCGTCGGAACTAATTTGGCCATGGCGTTGGTCGACTACAAGAAGGCCTACGACATGGTTCCTCTCGATTGGATTGAGTGCTGTTTGGAGCTGTTTGGCATACACGAATCCGTCCGCAGACGTATGACTGTTAGCATGGCTCAGTGGAAGGTTGACCTTTGGAACGGCACTAACAACTTGGGATCGGCGGCCATTCAGTGTGGGATTTTCCAGGGTGACTCCTTATCCCCACTGCTGTTCGTCATCTGCCTCGTACCGATCACCATGGTCTTACGGAAGCTAGGCTGACGCAGCTTGCTTTTTCAAGGACCAAAACCATACCAAGCTCAATCATCTAGGGTACATGGATGACCTCAAGCTGTATGCAAAGAATGAAAAGGGGTTGCCATCTCTTGTTCACATTGTTCATGGCTGTAGTCAAGACATTGGCATGCAGTTTGGTGTGGCAAAATGCGCGACCGTTGTACTAAAGGCAGGAAAGCATGCAGCCTCTGATCTAATTCTATTGCCTGACCGATCATCTATCAGGTCGCTACAGCCAGAAGAAACGTACAAATACTTCGGATTCCTTGAAGCTGGAGGTATGGCCCATTCAAGTATGAATACGAAGATCCTACAGGAGTACAAGTGGCGTGTGCGACGAGTACTCCGTTCAGCTCTAAACGGCCACAGCATCATCACAGCCATCAACACCTGGGCTGTAGCTTTGATACGGTACAGTGCTGGTATCTTGGCATGGATGCAAGACGAGTTGAAATCTGCTGACCGAAGAACGCGCAAGCTTTTGACTATGCATGGAGCTCTCCATCCACGCGCTGATGAAGCACGTATGCACGTCAGCCGCAAGGAGGTTGGACGTGGTTTGCAAAGTATTCGTGATGTTGTCACCATGGAGAGAAGCAATCTGCAGCGGTATGTGCTTCTGTCAGACGAGGAACTCCTGAAGGTGGCTGCGCCCATCCTGTGGCCACATCAGGATGCCCCACCGGACTCCTCACAGGTGGTGAAGTGTCGGCGTCAAAAAGAACACCTCTTGGCGTGGACCCAGAAACACTTGCATGGACAGTTTGTCCAGCAAACAGACCAACTGACCAACGAAAACACCTGGAGTTGGCTGACAAAGGCTGGTCGAAGGAAGACCACGCAGAGCCTGATCATCGCGGCACAAGACCAGGCCTTGGCAACTAACCTGCTCAAGGCCCAAACCTTCCATCAGGGTGGAAGCCACCTGTGTCGAATGCGTGGGAAGGCAGGCGAGTCGGTTGCCCATATCCTATGCGAGTGTTAAAAGCTCGCTGGACGGGATTACTTGGAGGGTCATAATCGGCTCGCCTATCTGGTCCACTGGTCGCTCTGTCGTGTACATGGAATACCATGTGAAGACAAGTACTACAAGCACCACTGTGATCCTGTGCTTGAGCATACCAAGACCAATGCAACAGTACAGGAGCATCCTGCACCCGAGGATAACGTGCCTGAAGCTAGAGATACTTCAGACGCCAACATCTCTCCGCAGGGCCAGAAGATCAAGATTAGGTGGGATTTCACCATCCGGTGTTATCGCTTCATTGAGCACCGACGGCCTGATATTGTTCTGGTTGATGGACCTGCCAAGAAGGCCCTGATCATTGACATTGCTGTACCTGGTGACCCACGCATTGCTGAAAAGTAAGTTGAGAAACATGCCAAGTATCAACTTCTTGCTCGTGAAGTCCATCCGCTATGGCAAGTTGAGGCTCAGGTTGTTCCTGTGGTAGTTGGGACTTTGGGCACTGTTTCCAAACAGTTGCCAGGATAACTTGACACCATCGGCATCACCAGCTGCTGCTCTGCGTCTGAATTGCAAAAGAATGCTCTCCTTGGCTCGGCAGCCATCCTGCGTAAGATTTGTAATGCTCTGGGGTGGGTGGTGGAGTTCTTTCGGTCCTATTATCCTCCAAACGCTCTCGTGTTTCCTATGATCGATATTTAAAAAAGGGTTGTGTGTTTCTCTCTGTTGTTTACCTACCAAAATATAAAATATCCATATTGAAATAGTATTGCCTTCTCTCCCTGGCCCCTGCCACACAACCACGCAAACAACGTGGTCGAGTTTCTGACTTCTTATACAAACGGAAAGGACACAGGAGGAGAAAGACGAAAGCAAAGGTGAAACGAAAGACAAAGGAAACGGACACACCGGAAATGACATGAAGAAACAACAAAGAACAAGTAGTGATAAAGTGACGACAAGTCAGGACGACCGATCAGGGACTAATACGTACAGAACGCATGACCAAAACCAAGACAACCAGACCACGGACGAATCACACATGACTCTCATTCCCAGACCAAACTAGCACTGCGCATGTTCAGCATCCACTTGACAGTCACTCTCACACAGAAGGAAACAGATCCTCACACTCTGACACGCGTACTCTTGCATGCACCACATATCATAAACGTCACACATTTATTATTATTATTATTATTATTATTGTAACTGGTTTGAGGGAAAGAGACAAACGGGAAAAGTCTGAAGAAAAAATTGACTGTCACCACCAGGACTCGAACCAGGGACCCTCGCTTGTAGCCAGCGATGCTCTAACCACTGAGCTATGGTGTAGTCGTCATCCCAGCAGAGGCCGTTCAACATTTTCCTCAGACTTCATAACTCACACTTCCTGTGAATCCACACAGGCGGGTGGGACGCAGCCCTCACTGTAACCCACACACTTCACGTACAAACTAGCACGCGGGGAGCCCCAAGTCATAAAATAGTAACTGGTTTGAGGGAAAGAGACAAACGGGAAAAGTCTGAAGAAAAAATTGACTGTCACCACCAGGACTCGAACCAGGGACCCTCGCTTGTAGCCAGCGATGCTCTAACCACTGAGCTATAGTGATGATGGACAATAAAAATGGGAGCAGTACTACACAGCAAAGCACCTCCAGCACATACTGGTTGTGGAGCGAGGAACGCATTGCCTCCCTGCGTGAAGCTCTTGCTACCTGCAATCTGCAGTACGATCCACACCCCACTGACCCTCAGCCAGTAACCTCATTCTGGAACTTCAGGAGAGACCAGATACTGCAACTAACCGTGCACTACTGCCAAGTGACCAGAAGCAAATCCCGCAAAAATACTACGCCCACTCGTCTCTAGATGACGGAGGAACTCCTCAGCCGGATCAAAACAAAGCACGAACAGTTCCGCACCTACCAGGCGACCCAATTAGACTCGGAAGGGAAACTCTACACAGCCCAGCGTAGCCGAGTAACCACTCTTTTGCGACAGGCTACCGTATTCTGATATAAGCACGGTCCTTTATTTTTTCAATGTACCTCCGCCCCGTGCTATTAATGGAGACGTTCCTTTATTGGAGACGGTTCCATTATTATTTCAACCTCTTTTCAGAGCGGCATGGTGCCATGCCAAATCCATGTCAGACACACACAATTCAGGGTTTTTTCGCCGGTACAGATAATGAATTAACACAGTGTGCTTATAATGGAGACTGAGCACTTTATTTTTTGAATGTCGCCCCAAGGTGTTCTATTATTGGAGACGTGCTATTATTGGAGACTGTGCTTATATTAGAGATAATACGGTAAGTCAGATTTTGTCCAGCTAACAACGTCAACGGGGACAAACCTACACCGTCAACTGAAGCACCTGAAGAAAGCGCCCAAGCAAACAATTCCCACACTCTCGACAGCCAACTCCACAACAGCAACGGCTCTGGAGAAGGCTACAGCTCTCAACGAGTTCTTTATCTCCCAAATCCAACAGTCCGGCTAGTCCGTGGACAAGACCGCCTGTACTACACCAGACATCAACACTACCCCTGATATAACTCATACTCCATGCCATCACTCAGCTGGCTAACAAAACAAACATTCACGGTTCGCGTGAGACTCGGCTGGAAGCTGGGCTTTCCGCATCCGTAGGAACGCCACCACCCTTCAAGGATCAAGGCGCAGATGCAGCTCCTAAAGCGGTGGGAGGTGAGTAGGTAAGCTCACCAGCAAGTGGTCAAAGACCGAAAATCCCATTCACTGCATCCATGTTTTACTCATGCTAGGCCACGAGTTCCCAATTAACTGTGGGTCGCAGCACGGCTGGAAAAAATCCTTCCACTTCCAAGCAGGAATTGAACCTGGTACCCTCTGTTTCTCAATCATGATCTTAGACCATCACACTATGCCTGCCTGCCTGCTGGCTAACAAGGAGGAATTTTATAGTCCTTGGGGGTGTACTCAGACGCTTGTCCAAGCAATTCATTGGCTTGTTTGTTTGTATTTATTTTGATTCGCAAAATCAAACGGGCATAGAACCCAATAACAAGAAAGCGAATATTAAAATTATAATGAGAATTAAAATACAGTAAAACCTGTAACTAACGACCACCCCTTGGGGCCAGAGAAAGCGGTCTTTAGCGGCAGGTGGTCCTTAGTTAGAGGTTTGCACCGCACAACCATGTATGAATGTGAGACAGTCCGTGCCTGGCAAAGTGGTCTGTAGTACCAGGCTGGTCGCTAGTCACGGTGGTCTGTAGTACCAGGCTGGTCGCTAGTCACGGTGGTCTGTAGTACCAGGCTGGTCGCTAGTCACGGTGGTCTGTAGTACCAGGCTGGTCGCTAGTCACGGTGGTCATTAGTTACAGGTTTTACTGTACTTAGATCTTCAGCGTAGAGTCAGCGGTACATCAGAGGGAGATCGGGTACAACAGAAAGAGAACAGAAGAAAAACAGAAGATTTCGCTTATAGGCTGTGCAAAGTTCGAGGGTACGGAATACTATGGTGTGACCAACTGTGTAGCAGTCTACAACGTGTGGGGAATGGCAGCTCGGTGGAATGCTGGGATGTTGCCCATGGCTCGCACCGTGTCAGGTATATGGTTCCATAACAGGCAGCCGCGAGATGCCAGTCGGCATTGGCCTGCTCGGCTTCTGGCTATTGGTTGTTGTAGGCCCAGACTGCGCTGAAGGCGAGTTGCTCCGCAGTTGCGAACAAACAGTGCCTGCGGAGCAGGACTGGCACGGTTATGAACGCACCGCCATACCAGCACGAGCAGTTTCTGGCGATATACCTTGTCCACGCGATAGACAGAGAGCCTCTCCAAGAGGTCACTGGTAAATCGTGGTCGTCCGAACACCGCCCTTGCTGCGCGGTTTTGGGCCACCTGCAAGCGGTTTAGCTGGTTGTGGGTCAAACCAGAGCCGTATGCTGACAATCCATGCTTCAATGACTACGGCCCAGCTAACAGCATAATATTTATGACCAGGTTCCATGGGGCTGATATTGCATCCACACCAGGCTCTGTAGTGATGCTCTCCAAGCCCTTCACCTGGCATGAAAACATTATTATGCACACGGAGAGCAATCATGGTGGCTATGACTACGTAGCACACAGGCTCATGAGGTTCGTACTAGGTGCAGATACATTCAACGGTTACCTGACCCTACAGGAACATATTTTCGAATTTTTTTGGGAGCTGCTGCATGGACCAAATAAATGTTTCAAGTTGCTCAGCGTCCAAGCCAACGAAGCAGATATCGTCTTGTGCTAGCACTCGTTGCTCTTCCAGTCGTGAATCGAGACGCCTTTGCTCTGCATCGTCACTGTCGATATCCGACAAATTACTAGTGAAGGAGTCGTTCATCGCTCGACAATATCCATGATAAAAAAGGCCTCTTTTACGGGCAAACAGAATACAATTGACAGTGGCATGTAGGCCTTGGCGGATAATGCTCGAAAAGGTGGCAGATTCTGCTTTTTTTGCACCGAAATTGGCAGAACCATACAAACCTTATGGCGGGCAATTCCTCGAATTCTGCTCCATTTCTTTATCCACATACCAAACATGCATGAAACTTACCAGAAAAAGTACCGAATTCTGCCAATTTTTCTGCCGGCATTATCCGCCAAGGCCTAGTGGCATGGCGAATGATTAGAACACAACACCAAAATGAAAACAATTGTATGTGTGAAAAAACGCAAAAAAACGAGAGAAAAAACAAAACAAAAAAAACACCAAAAAAAAACAGGAAAATACAAGGGCTATGTCCTGCCCACCATCGTCTCCAAAACCTCACAGCCGGCCCTCCGAGATTGACAACTCTCGCAATGCATTCACAGGACGGTGATATGACGATCAGGCACCGCGGATGCACATGATCGCCGACTGCAACAATGCAAACGCCAGTCGACACCGGACATATGTCATTGTCCCGGCATACAACTTCGTGTCCCCACTCGAAATGAGGCCACACCGGCGCTTGACAAATCTGGTGCACTCTGGCGCACAACAACCGGCCGTGGTGATACTAGTGGAGTAAATGTCCCAGGCTCAACAATATCCACTCCGTCGTCATTCTCATCAGCGCTGCTTTCTTCTACACAAAGTCTGCAGCCTCGCCGAGTCGGTTTGCGGCAGGAGAGAGTCGTCCTCCGGAGCTCCGCGGCTTTCACCTGACTCCCTTGATGAGCAATCGCCATTCCAGTTATCACCAAAAATGTCGTTTTGTGATTGGCGGCAACAACGATCGATGCGCGTGCGATGCTCGCGCCCCGGGATCGTACTCACTTCAGAAGTTCTTCGCCAATCAGGCGCAGGTGCGTGGTGTTTCCCAGCCGTGTCTCCTCACTTGCCTGGGGCTTGCCTAGCTAGCTAGTCACTGACAAACAAACAAACATGGGCTTGTCAGACGGAAAGAAAGACTAGTGACAAGAAAGACAGAAACTTGAGAAAGGTGATGGGAAGTGTCGCGACTTCTCGTCACTTTTTGATCAATTTGATATCAAACACAAGACTGATGGTTTTCGCTGAACCCCGGCTCATATCAATCCTGCTGCTGAATTCAATCTGCTCGTGCACGAGCCACGCTCACGGCCGCACATCTAGTTTGATCACTGCTAGACGTGATGAAGCTTTCGCATCATATACTTATCTCACTATAGTGAATATCTCTTATTGGCCACAGGCCATCGTGAGACTAAAGATTCGAAACAACAACAACAACAACAACAACAACACAGCATCTCACCTTCTCATAAGCGTATCTCTTATTGGCGATGGTGCCATCGTGAGAATAAAGAATTAAACAAAAACAACAACAAAAACAACAAAAACAACAACAACAACAACAACAACAACAACAACAACAACAACAACAACAACAACAACAACAACAACAACAACAACAACAACAACAACAACAACAACAACAACAACAACAACAACAATTAATGATAGGTGTACTTTTAGTAATATGCACAAGGTATTTAGTTTGGATCTTGTGTTCAAAACTTAATATCATAATACATGTATAAAACAATAAAGTCAAGACATGTACAATCCTTGCAGTAATCGGGAAGAACTCATTAATCGATGAGAATTGTTCATAGGGATCCTGTAGCATGCACCTACTGATGTCTAAAAGAGCACTTTGTTAGAATTATCTTCCGAACATTCGCCTGGACTTCCAGAAGGAATTCTATATTTATGATGCAGCCGTGACCCCAGTATCTACTCTGAGAATCTGTAACCTTGTCAATGGACAGGACAATTTCGGCACAGGTCATGCGCGACGGATTTGGTCCGATTATAGCGTATTTCACCCCCCTCGTAGCCCACCTCAGATCCCACAGCAATATTTCAAAATCCTGCCTGGAATTATAATGACCACTAATCAGCGGAGGCCCCCATATCAGTGGTGTAGGAGAATCTGTGAACAGGTTTCGCCCAACCTGAGTAGTGTCAACTCGGTCGGATTGTGAGAATCGCACCATCTCTTCCACCCATAGTGTGGCTTCCTTATGCGATAGATTCCATCTCCCGCCATATTCACCGGGAAAGATGATATCCTCCAAACCGAAGACATCCGCATATAGAGTGTCAATTATCCAATGACATACACCAGCATCATCATGGAAGGTGTCGAAACAAAAGACGCAAGCATATGTTACGTAGCTTCCTGGCAGGCAATCATAAGACGACAACTTGAATTCGAGACGAATTGCAGGATTATGCCATCGCTCATCAGTCACCCACTCCTTACGATAAGGTGTGCAGAATTGAAGTACTGCAGGAAGACTTGGACCCTCAATCCTACGGCGATGTGGCTTATCTGGATGGTACGTGTAAATGACGGCTCCAGATGGTCGGAATAATGGCAGGCCCCAGACGGTTCGACTTGTTCCATCAGGATTCCTGCTCAAAACCTCATCACCGCAACTGGGATTTTTGGAACACAATACTTTTACGAATGTTTCCAGTTGAACGATGGAATGTTTCGAAGTCATCTTCAACAGTTCCTCAACGGGCAGTATCGACTACACTGGTGCTTACTCAAAAACTGTTGGAAATCCTCTTTAAATGCACTTGGTACAAAGTCAAACCCTGCACCTCCTGCCCGTTTTTGTGCTTTGCACAGTCACCTGCTTTGGTCGGCGCTATAGCTGACACGAGATGTTGTTAAGTTTGTTATTTCAGCATGCAGTGAATGTGCTATAATGTAAAATCCGAAAGAGATTTTCCCTACCAAGTGTTTGATGCAACAACACGTTTAAAGTTTAGTGCAATCTACCTCTGTGCCAGCTGGAACATACATTTCTAATTTTTCTTTAGCGCAGAGTACTGTATAAAAATTTAATATAATTTTAGGAATATTTGGCCCAACTTCTGCGAAAACCAGGCTTAGGGTGAAAATAATTTTTTTGAGAAAAATGATGTTTTGTAAAAAGGTTGTGTCGCGTGGACGCTCCAGTGCAGTGAAGTGGAACCAAAGAGAATCTCGCTTGTTTGAAGAAGTGGCAGTCATGGCAGGAAGGGTTTCAGCAGCCAGGGAAGTCAAAGGGCTTCCGGTAGAATATTCCCTGCTACTCCTCTAGTCACAACGACGAGTTTTTGAGCTGATCGAACGGATTCCATCTCCTTCACTCAGGGATGGCGAAATTTCTGCGCTAGCTGCTGCTTGCCGAAAATGGTGAAGAAATCGTCTCCAGTTAGAGTCGTGAAGGCGATAGCGAGGAGAACCTGGACGACATCGATCCAGCCAATCGAAGTACGGAGATACTAGCTGTTTCTGGGCCTCACACAAAGGGAACACGCGCAGCAGAGCTCATACGTTTGAAGCAAGTTCACGAGGAAAAAGGCTAGAAGCGCAGTGTGAAAACTGTTTTGAATTGAAGTCCTTAGCGATGAAGTGCTACTGAATGCCAGGCCAGGCGAATGAGCGAGCAGATCGAGAGGCCTGCACTCGAGACTTTCCTCACTGGACAGCTAGCTGCAAGGGATTGTACGGCGTGCGAGATTTCACTTGCTGGTCAGCACCAAGCAGACACTGCAGCATGCCAGCACACTATGCGCATACTATGAACAGTGGAACAGTTTGAAAGGCTGTGTTCTTGCTTGTTTTTGAATAGTCGTACTAGATTCACCCTTCAAAAGGTGCCATCTCAACTGGAGTCGGGTTTCCTTGTGGTGTGTAGTGCAAGAGCATGCCCGTACATGTATGCAGCCCCAGAATGTGCTGAGTGAGGAGTAAACAAAATTCATGCAGAACTGTGCATGGCCACTACAGCCTGCAGCACCAAGGGGCCACAAGCCTGCCCTCACTGAGTCACATGCCTACCTTGTCATATCACCTAAACAAAAATCATCCATGTCTCTTCTTTCACTCTGGTGGATCTCTCTTCATTTCTTTCCTGTGATTAGGGGTGCGCGGATTATTCCCGGAATAATTTAGGAATACTATCGTTGAGAAAATTTTGGGAATTTTAGGGGAATTCTATCGATCCTTTGCCAGATCCATTGACCTTCAGAAGAGTTTT
The DNA here is from genome assembly GCF_964019385.1 of Sycon ciliatum. Lineage (NCBI taxonomy): Eukaryota > Metazoa > Porifera > Calcarea > Leucosolenida > Sycettidae > Sycon > Sycon ciliatum. Next base: position 1,618,953 of record NC_088649.1, on the reverse strand, counting down.
GGGAGAATTCTGTCAATTTTGACCTGCCAGAGGCCCAGAGAACAGAGAACAAGTGCGCATCCATGGACGCAGCCTGAGTACATAGTAGCTGAGTACATAGTAGCTGAGTACATAGTAGCTGAGTACATAGTAGCTGAGTACATAGTAGCTGAGTACATAGTAGCTGAGTACATAGTAGCTGAGTACATAGTAGCTGAGTACATAGTAGCTGAGTACATAGTAGCTGAGTACATAGTAGCTGAGTACATAGTAGCTGAGTACATAGTAGCTGAGTACATAGTAGCTGAGTACATAGTAGCTGAGTACAGTCATGTAGATCTAGTACTAGTATACTGTAGATCCTGCATGCAGTAATCACGTGCCTGACCGTCCATTTTGCATACTAAAGAGCATGCGCAAGGCACGGTTCGTGCCGGGGGGGGGGGTTCTTTTTTTGGGGGGAATTCTGGAGAATTTTTTCGATGTTTTGGGAGAATACTTTCGAAGTTCCGCGGGAAATGCCCAAAAGCATAATATCGGGTGCGTGCGAGCATAATCCGCGCACCCCTACCTGTGATAACAATTTTTGTGTTTTTTTTGGATTTTTTAACACAATACCCTGGTGTGTTTGAGATACTTTTAATACCACTATGAGTCGACCCACACCTGTAATATTTTGTTTCCTGACCTCCCATGCCCAGTAGAAGCTGAAAATGAGAAAAGTCATTTTGTGAAATTTCACCCTAAGCCTGGTTTTCGCAGATTCTGGGCCATTTTATATTGCGGTGTCAGGGACCTACCAGGTTTCGGACATCACGCATGAGGTGCCTGTTGTTTTGGGGACTTCTTTGTTAACGCCAAAACTCAAGCACGAACAGTTCACCAGCCACACTCCACGACATCTACATGTACTTGTAGAAGTACATTCAAATTTGACGCTAGTCGTCAACATGATTATGTTGGCAGTGACAGCACTAAAATATCGAAGCGTGATGCTGCTCACAAAGGTGTGTAGAAAACAAGAGTATGAGAATTCACTCTACCTTGCTTCTCTTACCAGGCAGGCACAGTGGGTTGGTCTAAGACCATGAATGAGAAACGAGAAACGAGAAAACGAGAGGAAAAAACGAAAACGAGAGGTACCAGGTTCAAGTCCTGCTTGGAAGCGGAAGGATTTTTTCCAACCGTGCTGCGACCCACAGTTAATTGGGAACTCTTGGCCTGGCATGAGTAAAACATGGATGTGGCATATGGGATTTAGGCCTTTGCCCTCTGGTTGGATCTGATCTATCCTCCCCCACCGTTTAGGTGCCGCATCTGACGCCTGATCATGGGGTGGTGGTGTTCCACGGAAGCGGAAAGGTGGTTTTAGGCCGCGGTCACACCGAGCTCGATTCAGCCGTTCAGCCGAAACAAGCGCTTGTTTACGTCACTATTACCATGGAAATGGCTGAAAAATGTCCTACAAGCGACTTTCAGCCGTGGCTGACTCTCAGCCGTTTTTTTCCGGCTTGTTTCAGCCACAGCTTGTACAAGCGGCTGAAAGCCGAAATTCAAAAATTAATTTGAGTGCGCTTGGAGCTCCGGAGCACACCATGTAGCTAGTTGACATGATGAACTGATATTGATGTTCTTTCTTGTGTCCGTGGAACCATGCTATCCCTTTGCCTTTGGTTTTGACCGTGAGTCTGTCTACCCCACCTACACTGTATTCAGTTTGATTTGGATTTTGTCCGACGACCATGGATTTCTGCCGCTGTGCCTCTAGACTGCTGCGTAGATTGTTGGAGCTGTGGTTTGAGGCCAAGACAAGGCACCACACTCACGACCGAATTCATGAAGAAAGCCGGGTACGAAGAAGAGAGTGGATTGCAACTGAGTTCAATAACGGCAACCGGCGGGGCAGAAAGCTCGACATCAGGAAACACCACCCGAACCATCGCGTCCATGCACACCGAACAAATAAAAAGAGCACGACTTCGCAATTCAGAATCCGGGCTTCCTTTGCTTCTTCATCAAAACTGAACACAAGAACAAGTACAGTTTTAGATCGCGAACGTTCTGCTCTCCAGTTTCTTGCAAACATTGGTGTGTTTCGAGATATTCAAAATTTGGCGGGTAAGAAAAACAAGCCATTCAAGCTTTGCACTCAAGGTCTGGTGTGACCGCGTCACAGGGATCACGCAAGCCAGCTGAGCGCCAGCGATAACAAGCCCAAAGTGGCTTGTTTCGGTGTGACCGGGGCCTTAGGGAGTGGTTCGGCTCCTTGTTCTTGACCTGCCCGGTACGCGAACCCGTCAATTTTTTTTGCTACTCTAACCTGACTACTCCACTTTTATGTTTATGTATCTATGTCATTCGGATCTTCCCAAGTTGTACAATGTACTGTTAGTAAATACCGAATTCAAATAAATCAATACCACACCATACCATACCATTACTATATTATTTCCTTCGTTCTTATATTTGTTCTTTAGCTAAACGTTTTGCCTGAAGAGTGTTGTACGAAAACTTGTTCGAATAATCTTTTCTTCCACCGCTTTTGTCTCCTTACATGTATTTATCCTTACCTTTTAGACCGTTTTTCGCATCATCCCCATCACTCAGCATTGTTTAGTAAGGTAATCTAAATGTCACTTCAACTCGTCCTACTTATTGCCATATTAAAATTGTTGTCCCCTCGTCGAATAGTATTATTATTGCAAAATGTTTATAAAACGAATCAGCAGGAGAATTGTTCATGACAAGCAAGGTCCTGGGTTCGAGTCCTGGTGGGTCTGGCGTCTTTCTCTTTTCAGGTAGTTCACTTTCCCGACTGATCCTTTGAATTTCAAGTTCTCCAAAACCTTTAAATAAAAGCGATGGTTCAATGTAATTGCACATACTTGCAAGTAAATATAATGGAAAGCTGCTTCTACTGTCAATTGCGAGGGGCAATGTCAGAAACACGGTGGACTGTTCAATATTTCCGTTCACCTTGCAGGGGATAAGTCAAGGACCGGGCTCGGCAGACGAGGATGAGTGCCGGGGGTGCCATTCCACCGTGACTTATCCTCTGCCAACTGCCGCAGCTGATTGAGGCCTCTGTGTGTATCCAGGCGAATACCGAGTCGGGCAAGGAAGTCCTGGAAAAGATCTGAGAGTAGAATTGTCCTGGGTCGACCCAGTGGACGGCGCAGGCTCGCTGCTGTGGTTGAAAACTCTACGGGAGAAACAAAATAGAGTACTTCACGCACAGCGCCGGTATGCCAACCTTTTCGAATTTGTCTCTTTTGCGCTCTGCTGCATTTGATGGTGGATTGCCCATATTTTTTCACGAGAAAATAAAAATTAAAAGAGAAATGAAAGTGCACAGGCGGATAGGGGTATGTATGTTGTTGTGAATATGTGCAAAATACATCGTAAGTAAATGTACCTGCATGTGTGTCGTCGTGTATTTCATACAGAACGAAAAAAGTATCGCAAAAATCCGTGCGGTCCAATCACTTTCGAAAGCGAGGTAGGAAACGATACCAGGTAATTGACCAAATATGCGTGTTTATTCTTCGAATCTAAACAAAGAAAAACAACAAAAACAACAACAACAATAACAACAACAATAACAATTAATTATCAGTGTACTTTTAGTAATAAGCACAAGCTATGTAGTTTGGATCTCGTGTTCAAAACTTAATATCATAATGCTAAACACTAAAGTCAAGACATGTACACTCCTCGCAGTTATCGGGAAGAACTCATTAATCGATGAGAATTGTTCATAGGAAATCTTTAGCATGCACCTACTGCCCTCTAAAAGAACAATATGTTAGAATTATCTTCCGAACACTGGCCTGGACTTGCAGAAGAAATATTATAGTAACGATGCAGCCGTGACCACAGTATCTACTTCGAGAATCCCTAACCTTGTCAATAGATATGACAATTTGAAAAAAACCCAAACTCGACGGATATGGTTCGGTTATAGTGTAATTCGTGCTCCTTGTAGCCCACCTCAGATCCCACAGTAATGCTTCGAAAGCCACATTTGAAATATGTTCAGCACTACTCAGCGAAGGCCCACATATTAGTGGCGTAGGAGAATCTGTGAACAGGTTTTGCCCGACCTGCATTGTGTCCACTCGCTTAGAATTTGAGCATAGCACCATCTCCTCCACCCACAGTGTGGCTTCCTTATGCGATAGATTCCATTTCCCGCCATCTTCACCGGGAAAGATGATATCCTCCAGACCGAAGACATCCACATATAGAGTGTCAATAATCCAATGACATACGCCAGCATCATCATGGAAGGTGTCGAAACAAAAGACGAAAACATACTTTATGTAGGTCTCTGGCAGGAATTTGGAAGCAAATGCCTTGAATTCGAGAAGAATTGCAGGATTATGCCATCGCTTATCAGTCACCCACTCCTTACGATAAAGTGTGCATGAACGAAGTACTTTATGAAGACTGGGACCCTCAATCTTACAGCGCTGTGGCTTATCAGGGTGATGAGTATGAATTACGACTCCAGATGGCCTGAATAATGGTTGGCCCCAGACTGTTTTCTTTTTCATATCAGGATTCCTGCTCAAAATGTGAACATCTCCACTGCCGGAGAGCTGTGGGAGGTCAATAGAAGACGCTAGTTTTACAATTTTTTCCAATTGAACGATGGAATGCTTCGAAGTCATCTTCAACAGTTTCTCTACCCGCAGTATCAACTACAATGGTGCTTACCCACAAATCGTCCAAATCCTCTTTAAACGCATTGGATGCGAAATCCAACCCCGCACCTCCTACGCGTTTTGACGTTGCGCAACCTCCTGCTTTGGTCAGCGCTGTAATTGACATAAGGTGTTTTAAATGTGTTTTCTCAGCATGCAGTGAATTTAATATAATATAAAACAGAAAAGAGATTGTTGTATAAGTGTTTGCTGCAATAAAACTTACGTTCAGTGCTATCCACCTCTGTGCCAACTCCGAAGGTCACACACACACACACACACACACACACACACACACACACACACACACACACACACACACACACACACACACACACACCTCAAGGTGCGGGCTGCATATGGTGAAAAACACACACGCACACTCAAACCACCCCCATACCTATTCACACACACACACACACACACTGTCTCATACTACTTGTAGAAGGGTTCAGATGTGAAGCTAGTCGTCAACATTATTTTATTGGCTGGCACTTGGTTTCTACCTTTCACCCGTCTTTGTCACCACGTCAGTAGATTTTGTAATGTGTAAAACAAATGAAACAAAGACACATCAAAGTGCATTGGCGAATAGGGGCATGAATGGAGCTGTTTGTAGTCACACAGTGCATGAAGCTTGGTTACGTACAGGTATGTGCAAGATTTGTTTCATACAAAACCACTAAATTACCTGCAAAATCCATGTCGTCCAAACACTATCGAAATCGAGATGGGAAGTGATAATTCTGTGTACTGTGCTTGGAGTATTTATAGTACCAGACCTTTTATGGATCTGATGTTCAATACTTGAGATCATAATAAAATCGAGGCATGTACAATCCTTGCACTGATCAGGAAAAATTCATTAGTCGTTGAGAAGTGTGCACAGGAAATTCATAGCGTGCATTTACAATATGTACTGATGTCTAATAGGAAGTTATAAGTAATGAAACCAGATTATATACGGTAAACGAGAGCGCCAAATTGGCACAAAACCGACAAGGAGTATTGGTGACTGCGTAGTTATCCAAAGCTGCAGACAGCAAGCTGTTTCGGCCGCATAGGACATATCGGTACAGCTACGAGCTATAATATAGCTCGTAGCTGTACCAACTTTCCACAATGGCGGAGAGGTCAGCTGAAATATTATTTCAGCTGACCTCTCCGCCATTGTGGAAAGTTGGCACCAAAGACATTAAGGGGGCAGCCTACCCATAAATTTCATATGGCATTCAATTGACCGTAACTTTGGTGTATCTCAGTGGATTTGAGTGAAATTTTGACCACACACTCCTGCCACTATGCTGGCCCTCAGGACATGATTTACAAGTTCTTGCGCCTCTCTGACAGGCTTTCCAGGCCGGAAAAACTCAAATTTCCGGCATAGTGCCACGGTGTGCGAGCCACCCAGGAGTCAAACAAATGCATTTACATTTTTTCACATTTTCGTGCCCATTCTGTCCGTGCGCGGGACCCAAACCTAAAACAAGTCCAGAAGCAGCCATGGGTGGTGGGGTAGGGCCCCTCAACGTGGCCCTGGAATCTGTCACAACGGAACGAGTGGGCGTTCTCTCGCGGACTCCCACAGACCCAAGTCAATTTTTGAATTTTTTAGGTTTAGGGTGTGCTACGAGGTCGTACCTTTGATACAACATCCAGTGCTGGGACCTCCACAGCAAGCCATTTCCACAGCGCTGCACACCAAATCCAGGATGCCCTCAGAAACCGGCAAAGACTGCCACTCACGTTTCACTACTGCCTAGTACTGAATCCTACCTGACTTCTTGACACGACTCAAACTTGCCAAAGTCACTAAATCAACGTCAACTACAATAATCAAGCCACATATCTGCAACGTCACGAGGGTGCTGGCAAAAGTCCTGCTGCACGGCGGCGGGCTTCTCCCGCCGCCGTGCAGCCCAATACGTGGTTTTTTAACGTGATTTTTTGGACTTTTTTGGACTTGGGGCAAAATTCTGCACACTTTCGCGTGTTTCCATAATACGACAAGTTGCGCACGGTCTGCTCACATTCAAATACAGTGCTGCCAACAAATGACAGCATGCAACAAAAAAATCTTTCCTTGCAAGGGCACATTTTCGGCCATAACTCTTGAACGGCTGGTCAGATAGGGACACAATTTTCAGAGAATTTGCAGCTATTCATGCTCTTTTAACTGACGTAGCACTCAATATGAATTTACAAATTCGATTTTTCAGCGAATTTTTGGGTAGTCTGCCGCCTTAAGGTGGCAGGCTACCTTCAGAATTGGGAAAAATCGAATTTTTGATTTGAGGTTAACTGTGATACTTTTCTGATTGGGGTAGCCACAAAGCATTAGAATTTAAAATTTTGGGTCAATCGGTCCAGTGGCTCCGGAGTTATAGTGGATTGTAAGTGCGACAATTACAAAATTGAATATGAAATAAATTGCATGAAATTGCAAAAACAATTAAAATTTTCACCAAAGTCATTTTTGCGCTATTTTCATCAATTTCGATCGTAGCGCTCTAATTTTTTGACGCGAGCTAGCGGGCCTCCTCTGTGATCCGTTGCCGTGGCAATCATTTCCAAAATGGCTGCCCTTCATGACGTACGCGAGGTAGACAGTCAGCTGACATCAAAATAAATTATTTTGTCAGCGAAGTGTCAGCACGCAAAGCAAAATAATTGTTGTAGCTTTGTTTCATCAAGCCTTGTCAGTTTTGTTTTGACATTGCTGGAGACGTAAGCCGTGGTGGATCATCTGCCATGGGTAACAAACGCAAGAGCAGGGTTCTCAGCAGGCCAAAGAAGTGCCTTCCCCCGCGGAAAAGGACTGTCTTGGCTCGTGAAGAGCCCACAACTGAAGATGGTGATTTGGACGTATTCGTCGCAGCATCTGAGGATGTTGCAAATCAATCTTCCGTGGCATCTGATTCTTGTACTGGTGATTCAAGCGATGAGGTTATGTCCAGCGACGAGTCTGATGATGATGATGACAGTTCGGACGAGCACAACAGTGGTAGCAGAATCGTCCACTTGCCATCCCTGACACGTCTTCTTGGCTCATCATGTGTCTGTGCCAACTGCAAGACTGGGTCATTGCTCGTCCAGGAGTCGACTCGATATGGCCTAGCCCCAATTTTTGAGCTTACCTGCGATCATTGTGGGCATGTATTTGAGGGCCGCCTTGCTGAAAAACATACACCAATGCGATTTTATGATGTGAACAGACGTTCAGCAATGGCCATGCGGATGATTGGCAAGGGAAGAGAAGCACTGAGGATGTTCTGTGCCATCATGGATATGCCTGAGCCCATGTACGGACGGTCGTTCCAGTCTCACTGTTCAGCATTGCATGATGCAGCAGTTGAAGTTGGGACAAATAGCATGCGGCACCATGCTGCAGAGTTACTGGCTATGCGGCAAGCGAGTGGATCTGACCATCCGTCACACGTGTCCGTAAGCACTGACGGCACATGGATGCGGCGTGGGTACTCTTCTGTGTTTGGTGTCCAAACAGTAATTGCGTACGACACACTCAAGGTGGTGGATGTGGAGGTGTTATCGAAGCATTGCAACCATTGCAAGGTTTGGGACAACAAACGCGACACGAAGACAGTCACGGCAGCGGAGTTTGCCACCTGGAAGGCTGCACATGCTGACAGCTGCGACATCAACACCAATGTCTCATCGCCAGCCATGGAGACTGCAGCAGTAGTGAAGATTTGGAATCGATCTGAGGCTCTCAATGGCCTTCGCTACACATCCTACATTGGCGATGGTGATTCGAAGGGATTTCAAAAAGGGTTATGCAGACAAGGCCAAAGAGACGGAAGGCGTTACGTACTGTCCTGGTGGTTTTTGAGTGCTAAAAGTTGCCCTTTTTGGGGGGTACCGTGTGACCTTTGGTACACCATATCTCCAGTTTGGTATGTCCAAATCCAGTAAACTATATATGTATTCATATCTACGTCAAATTTGCAAGGTGCTCACGTCTCTACTTTTGAAGATTTTGTCACATCTACTGACGTATGGGCACAGAAAGATAATTGGACCAACGGCGCGTTCTTTACGTGATTTCTTTATGTGTGTGTCAGCCAGATTCTTTACATCTAGAAGCATAAATCTCTTCGTGAGCATCTAGTATTGAGCAAGAACACTCATTATGTAACATAAGTATCTGGCTATTGCTAAAATCCTTGCAGAAAACTTGTACCAAAAATTTGTTGACCGCATTTTTGCGATATTCTTGTTTGGTGTGTCCAGCATCCTGTTCTCCAAGTCGAAATGCATGTGTGGTGGTTGTTCAAGTGTTCTTTATTATCTGACCAGCATGTGTAGAAAATTTGGTGCAAAAATAATGAGGGATGCCAATGTTACAGACATTTGAATGCATGTATGTTATCGGCTGGCGCCGAAGGTAGCCTGCTTAAGGGGGCAGCCTACCCATAAATTTCATATGGCATTCAATTGACCGTAACTTTGGTGTTTCTCAGTGGATTTGAGTGAAATTTTGACCACACACTCCTGCCACTATGCTGGCCCTCAGGACATGATTTACAAGTTCTTGCGCCTCTCTGACAGGCTTTCCAGGCCGGAAAAACTCAAATTTCCGGCATAGTGCCACGGTGTGCGAGCCACCCAGGAGTCAAACAAATGCATTTACATTTTTTCACATTTTCGTGCCCATTCTGTCCGTGCGCGGGACCCAAACCTAAAACAAGTCCAGAAGCAGCCATGGGTGGTGGGGTAGGGCCCCTCAACGTGGCCCTGGAATCTGTCACAACGGAACGAGTGGGCGTTCTCTCGCGGACTCCCACAGACCCAAGTCAATTTTTGAATTTTTTAGGTTTAGGGTGTGCTACGAGGTCGTACCTTTGATACAACATCCAGTGCTGGGACCTCCACAGCAAGCCATTTCCACAGCGCTGCACACCAAATCCAGGATGCCCTCAGAAACCGGCAAAGACTGCCACTCACGTTTCACTACTGCCTAGTACTGAATCCTACCTGACTTCTTGACACGACTCAAACTTGCCAAAGTCACTAAATCAACGTCAACTACAATAATCAAGCCACATATCTGCAACGTCACGAGGGTGCTGGCAAAAGTCCTGCTGCACGGCGGCGGGCTTCGCCCGCCGCCGTGCAGCCCAATACGTGGTTTTTTAACGTGATTTTTTGGACTTTTTTGGACTTGGGGCAAAATTCTGCACACTTTCGCGTGTTTCCATAATACGACAAGTTGCGCACGGTCTGCTCACATTCAAATACAGTGCTGCCAACAAATGACAGCATGCAACAAAAAAATCTTTCCTTGCAAGGGCACATTTTCGGCCATAACTCTTGAACGGCTGGTCAGATAGGGACACAATTTTCAGAGAATTTGCAGCTATTCATGCTCTTTTAACTGACGTAGCACTCAATATGAATTTACAAATTCGATTTTTCAGCGAATTTTTGGGTAGTCTGCCGCCTTAAGGGGGCAGCCTACCCATAAATTTCATATGGCATTCAATTGACCGTAACTTTGGTGTTTCTCAGTGGATTTGAGTGAAATTTTGACCACACACTCCTGCCACTATGCTGGCCCTCAGGACATGATTTACAAGTTCTTGCGCCTCTCTGACAGGCTTTCCAGGCCGGAAAAACTCAAATTTCCGGCATAGTGCCACGGTGTGCGAGCCACCCAGGAGTCAAACAAATGCATTTACATTTTTTCACATTTTCGTGCCCATTCTGTCCGTGCGCGGGACCCAAACCTAAAACAAGTCCAGAAGCAGCCATGGGTGGTGGGGTAGGGCCCCTCAACGTGGCCCTGGAATCTGTCACAACGGAACGAGTGGGCGTTCTCTCGCGGACTCCCACAGACCCAAGTCAATTTTTGAATTTTTTAGGTTTAGGGTGTGCTACGAGGTCGTGCCTTTGATACAACATCCAGTGCTGGGACCTCCACAGCAAGCCATTTCCACAGCGCTGCACACCAAATCCAGGATGCCCTCAGAAACCGGCAAAGACTGCCACTCACGTTTCACTACTGCCTAGTACTGAATCCTACCTGACTTCTTGACACGACTCAAACTTGCCAAAGTCACTAAATCAACGTCAACTACAATAATCAAGCCACATATCTGCAACGTCACGAGGGTGCTGGCAAAAGTCCTGCTGCACGGCGGCGGGCTTTGCCCGCCGCCGTGCAGCCCAATACGTGGTTTTTTAACGTGATTTTTTGGACTTTTTTGGACTTGGGGCAAAATTCTGCACACTTTCGCGTGTTTCCATAATACGACAAGTTGCGCACGGTCTGCTCACATTCAAATACAGTGCTGCCAACAAATGACAGCATGCAACAAAAAAATCTTTCCTTGCAAGGGCACATTTTCGGCCATAACTCTTGAACGGCTGGTCAGATAGGGACACAATTTTCAGAGAATTTGCAGCTATTCATGCTCTTTTAACTGACGTAGCACTCAATATGAATTTACAAATTCGATTTTTCAGCGAATTTTTGGGTAGTCTGCCGCCTTAAGGTGGCAGTTCCCCTTTTCCGTATACTAAGGGGATCTGCCACCTTAAGGGGGCAGCCTACCCATAAATTTCATATGGCATTCAATTGACCGTAACTTTGGTGTTTCTCAGTGGATTTGAGTGAAATTTTGACCACACACTGCTGCCACTATGCTGGCCCTCAGGACATGATTTACAAGTTCTTGCGCCTCTCTGACAGGCTTTCCAGGCCGGAAAAACTCAAATTTCCGGCATAGTGCCACGGTGTGCGAGCCACCCAGGAGTCAAACAAATGCATTTACATTTTTTCACATTTTCGTGCCCATTCTGTCCGTGCGCGGGACCCAAACCTAAAACAAGTCCAGAAGCAGCCATGGGTGGTGGGGTAGGGCCCCTCAACGTGGCCCTGGAATCTGTCACAACGGAACGAGTGGGCGTTCTCTCGCGGACTCCCACAGACCCAAGTCAATTTTTGAATTTTTTAGGTTTAGGGTGTGCTACGAGGTCGTACCTTTGATACAACATCCAGTGCTGGGACCTCCACAGCAAGCCATTTCCACAGCGCTGCACACCAAATCCAGGATGCCCTCAGAAACCGGCAAAGACTGCCACTCACGTTTCACTACTGCCTAGTACTGAATCCTACCTGACTTCTTGACACGACTCAAACTTGCCAAAGTCACTAAATCAACGTCAACTACAATAATCAAGCCACATATCTGCAACGTCACGAGGGTGCTGGCAAAAGTCCTGCTGCACGGCGGCGGGCTTCGCCCAATACGTGGTTTTTTAACGTGATTTTTTTGGACTTTTTTGGACTTGGGGCAAAATTCTGCACACTTTCGCGTGTTTCCATAATACGACAAGTTGCGCACGGTCTGCTCACATTCAAATACAGTGCTGCCAACAAATGACAGCATGCAACGAAAAAATCTTTCCTTGCAAGGGCACATTTTCGGCCATAACTCTTGAACGGCTGGTCAGATAGGGACACAATTTTCAGAGAATTTGCAGCTATTCATGCTCTTTTAACTGACGTAGCACTCAATATGAATTTACAAATTCGATTTTTCAGCGAATTTTTGGGTAGTCTGCCGCCTTAAGGTGCCTTTTTGCTCCAGCCCTAGAGTGCTCTCACTACCAACAGTACAGCGAGTTATGCAGTGACGTAGTTATGCAGTGATATAGTTATGCAGTGACGTAGTTATGCAGTGACGTAGTTATGCAATGACGTAGTTATGCGGTGACGTAGCTATGCAGTGACGTAGTGACGTAAGTTATGCAGTGATGTAGCAGTATTAGAGGGAGTAATCAACGAGACGAATGTCGAGGTGCGTGATATCCAATACTGTAGTACGTGAGCTGTTTCGACCATATATGCCTCATCAGTACAGCTGCGAGCTTTACGTAAGCCCAGCTACCAGCAAAGCGGGCACCTCGTTGCTTTAGCGGCGGAGTGCTCTGACAACGAAAGGAAGAAAGCGATAGATAATGCGGCAGCACTACAACAGCCTACGGAGAGTGCCCAAATAGGCAAATGTTCAAGAACGTAATACCGAGTGATGAAAATTAATAATGGTTTTCGAAAAGTTTAACCTGTTCTATCCTGAAGAGAAGGGAAAGAGAGCGTTTGCTAGATTAATTAATTATCTTCTTAATTGTATGGTCTATGTGTTTGCAGTGAAAGGAATGGGTCTCTTGGAAAGTTCATGGATATTATTGCTAATTCCAAAGCAAACGCTACATTCCAAGGCTGCATGGAATGCTGGTGTAGTACGATCATTTGAACGCAAGACCAGACAGAACAGTCAAACCACAATAGCCATTAGGTAGCCCTATTGAGCAGAGCTCAAACTGACTTTCATGCTATGGAATATCTCAGTGTCGTACTCCTTGTCATTGTGTGCTAGGTTGTGTTAGATTGTACCCGTCTGACTGTTCAACATCTAGTACAGTGGGCGGGCTAGATCGCAGAAGTCACATCCACATTTTCGCATGTAACAAACATTTGCATTGGCTCACCATCTGATTTCTTAGTGGGAGAAAGGGAATGGAGCGGCGTCAATACCGTGAGGAGCATGGCGAAGGCCCGTCGCGACGATTCGGGAGAGGAGCGGTGGTGACAGCGGGTGAATTCCCCTAGTGGGGACTTCCATCTGTCCGCCGCTATGCTTGGTTTGTCCCGACGGTCAATGGCAGCAAGGAGAATGTGTTGCTGTCAAGCGCTGGCGGAAATGGTCGGTCCACACAGCGGGCGTGATGTAACGGCTAGCGGAGGTCTGTCGCTCGAGAGAACGCCTGAGGGGACTCTGCAGGGACAGTCATCGTGGTGCGTGCATGCCGTCCTGTGATGCATGGGCTATATTATAATTATGGCTGTGCTGTCGAGCTGCGACAATTCACGTGAGCATGAGGGCGTTGAGTATTCATAATCATTATTTTATAAGTATTAAAATTCTTGTTTAGATGCTTGTCCAAACTCTTTTCTTTTCCATGATCAGTTACGAATTTACACGCTCGTAGTCTGTATCTGTGCTGCATTATCGAGCCATGCAAAATGTTAGCAGCTTGTGATTAGATAAACACAGTGTCTCACCTGCTATTTTCCTAGAGCCAAGGGCTTTGAGAATATTCTTGGAACTTCTCAGTGTTACACCTTGCCTAGTTTCTTTCTTGCGCCCATAATAATTTCACCGTATAAAATCAGTATGCCATGTCAATTACAATATCAGCATCACCTTCTCTGAGGAGCCGTTGATAGGCAAAACAGCTGTCAGAAGGAAATGTTTTACCCGTGACCCCTTCGTTGTTTGAAGTTATTGGTGTGAGTAATGGCTACGGAGGGTAGCAATGATCGGCTTTAGAGCGCATGGAGGAGAGTTAGTTTTTTTGGATTATTCAACAGCCGAAAGGTACCGTTCAACAGTTTGTTGATATCTGATTTCTTAACAGTTTATATTCATTGGAATTTCGTTGTCTCACCCATGGAATTATATTACCAGTGGGAATTTATATTTGCTGTCTTCGGAAGATGTGAAGAAAAGAGAAACGGTTAGGAATAGGAATGCTCCCACACTGGAGCTCTCGCTACTCCGCCGACGACTTGACACTTGACTGACTCACGACTGCGAGAGAACACAAGAAGTCCATCGAACCTTCGACTCGGCAAACCTGCAAGAAAGCACCACTCCCTGCTCAATAGACAGTGGTTGGGGAATTCCCCCAGGCTCATCAGTTGAGCTTGAGTAGGCTGAGGAAGATTGTGCCTGAAGAGCACCACTTATATGGTGCTGTCCAGGCACAAACATCACCAAGGATATAAACTTACAGAGACACTCCGTTTCCAGCGCGACAAACACCTAGTGAGCACCATAATGCGTGAGTCAGTTATCGCTCCTGGACGGTGAGAACAGACGTAGAAGACCCTCGGTCATTCACAATGCTGTCACCTCCAAACCAGCTAGTCGCACGCCCGCGATGGGCACAACAGTACGAAATAGAGGTTACGACTTCGGCGATCATTTTGTTTAGGTATGGGTTTGTTCGAAAAGAGAAACAAAATAGATTATTTCGCGCACAACGCCGTATCCCGTAGCGGCACTTTCGAAAAAGTGATCGAGGACAGTGGGCCCTCAGGCACGGAGTGCTCGGACGCAGATGACTTTCAGCAGCATGGAGGATGTCGATCCGGACACATGCCAGCCAAGCCTGTGCCCAACGCAACCCCTGCATTGGACTTGGAGGCCATCCAGGATGATTCTTGGCAGTTGGTGGCTCAAGAGCCTCACCGCAAGAAGCGAGTAGTTGTCTTTATCGGCAATCTTAGTGCCCAGTGCAATGACCAACGGCTAAGCGAGTTCATCACAACACGCTCCACCGCAGTACACCAGACAGTTGCAGTTCATGATTGCAGTGTCCGTGAAAACAAGAAGGGAATGATGACAGTAAGAGTAACTGTTGATGCTGATGCCCTCCCCACAGTCACCTCTGTAAACTTTTGGCCTAGACCACTGTATGCGAGGGAGTGGACATTCCATGAAAAACGTCATGGGCCAGTGCCAGGAAAGGGAAATGGACAGTCTGTGCTGTCGAAGAAGTCAGGCAAGGACTCGGCCACTCACAGCTCCGACCTGACACCATTGCCTCCCGACCGCAAGCGGCGGCATGGGGATTCACCTGACTCCGGCAGCCCGCTGCTCAAGAAACTGGACGAAGACCACCAGCAGCAAGAGTCTGCCGAGCAACAACAACTGAATGCAGACAGCCAGCAATCATGAAGCTCCTCCTGACCAATGCAGGCGGGCTGCTGTCCAAATTCGGAGAGTTTCAGCACACCCTGTTGCTCTCAGGTGCGGATGTTGCCATAGTGACTGAGACGAAACTAACAGTGGATAAATGCTCTCACAGTGCATCTATGATCCCGGGATACTGTGGCCCGATTCGCCGAGACCGAACAGAACACGGAGGTGGCATTGGAGTCTGGATCAAAGCCGGCATCGCGTACCAGCGTCTGGATCAGTACCAGTCTGCTGAATTCGAAACAGCCTGGCTCACCGTTGGCCAGTGCAACAGCAAAACTGCCATAGGTGCAGCCTATCGCCCTGGTTCCTGCGCTGACAATGATCTGGCTCTACTCGAGCACTTAGACCAAAACATGGATACCATGCGGCAGCATGGTAAGCACATGATTCTGGCTGGAGATTTTAATGTTCACAGCACGTCCTGGCTTGGCAGCTCTCGAACGACAATCGCAGGGGAGTTCTTGGAAGAAATCAGTGCAACACACTGTCTTGTCCAGCACGTGACCCAGCCAACCCGTGGGCCAAACACATTGGATCTCGTCTTGTCCGACTTTCCTGGCACTGTCCACACAGCAGTATCATCTCCCATCGGGCGCTCTGACCACTGTGTAGTATTGTCCAACTTTCAGGAAATCACTCCTGTACTGGAGCGGCCAACAAGCAGGAAAGTATGGCGTTATGGCCAAGCAGACTGGGGCAGACTGAGGGCACATTTCCGCAGCTTTGACTGGGCTGCTGTCGTCTGCGATGTCCCCGAACTTGCATGTGAACAACTCACAACTGTAATTCTGGATGGAATGGACACGTTTATACCATCTAAGACCCTGACAGTACGGACGACAGACCCTTGTTGGTGGACACCTGAGTGCAGCACTGTAGTTCAAGCAAAGACTCGTGCATGGAAACCGTGGCGTCAGCACCCCGATGATGGAGATTTGCGAGCTTAATTCATCGACCTAGTGGCCCGAACAGCTGCTATTTTGCTGCGCGCCCAATCATCACATGATGCTCGTGTTAAAGCTAAGCTCAGCTCAGGCTCACTTAACGACAAGCAATGGTGGTCTAACATGAAGAGAGCTGCTGGGATGGAGCGTGCCTCTGAGATACCTCTGCTGAAGGACACCGACGGCACAGAGCATCCAACTCGCCAAGCCAAGGCCAATTGCCTCGCCAGGTACTACTCCCAGAAGTGTAGCCTTGCAGATGATGACATCTCTCCAGACGATCTGCCAGAAATGCAGCATTTGGACCGCCATGGTCTTGACCGCATCCATTTCCGGCTTGCTGATGTACGCCGCCGTCTAGCCAAGCTGAATACATAGAAGGCAACAGGACCTGACAATATTCCAGCAAGAGTCCTAGCTCAGTACTCCAGTGAGCTTGCAGAACCAGTCACCAAACTGTTCTCACTCTGCTTTCGCCACGGTGTTCAACCTACCAAATGGAAGCTGGCCCATGTGGTTCCAGTCTTCAAGAAGAGCCCCCGCTCGGATCCCAAGAATTACCGGCCAGTCTCACTACTATCCATCCTGTCAAAAGTAATGGAGAGTATAGTAAACAAGCAGCTCGTGAATTATCTGGAGCGTTTCAATATTCTGCCCGACAGTCAATATGGCTTTCGGCAAGGAAGAGGCACGTGCGACATCCTCACTGCTTTGCACACTGAGTGGGTCAAGACTGTCAGCGATGGAGGGTACGCTCACATGGTGGCGGTGGACATAGCAGGAGCATTTGATCGGGTATCACATTCTGGACTGATTTTCAAAGCCAAGAACGTTGGCATTGGTGGCTGCCTGCTGCACTGGCTGCAGGATTACCTCCTGAACCGCAAACTATCAGTCCTGGTCCACGGCGACTCATCCTCTCCGGCGCCCATAACAGCAGGTGTGCCCCAAGGCAGTATCCTTGGCCCGACACTTTTCCTCTTGTATGTGTCTGACCTGGATCAGTGCCTGTCTCCCGAGACGCGACTAAGTTCCTTTGCAGACGACACAACCCTCTACAGCCTCATCCGCACGCAGGACAATATGCATGACATGACTGCTGCCTTGCAATCCAGCCTCAAGCATCTTGAAGAGTGGGGAGAACGCTGGCGCATCAGATTCGAGCCCTCTAAATCGCAACAGCTGCTGATGACTACGAAAGCCACACACCCTGCTGTCCCTGACATGAAGTTTGGAGGTATCACAGTTCCGGAAGCCAACACCATCAAGCTTCTTGGAGTGACATTTGACGCCAAGCTGTCATTCCGGGATCACTTGCACTCAATTGCGACACGTGGCTGCCAGAGACTGGGTGTTCTCCGTCGGGCTTGCCGGGTGTTCTCCGTCGGGCTTGCCGGGTGTTAGATTACCATGGCCGGCTTTGTGCGTACAAGGGATTTGTGCGACCCATCCTCGAGTATGCTCCCCTTGTGTGGATGGGAGCTGCATCCAGCCACCTCGCCCGACTCGACCGTGTACAGAAACGTGCAATGGCCATTATTGGCCCTGGTGCCCTTCTCCAAAGCCTGTGCCACCGCCGGATTGTATCTGGGCTGGTATACCTGTACAAGCTCCAGTGCATCCCAGGACCACCCCAGCTCACCGCCATGATCCCCCCTCCAGCCAACCATGTAGAAGCTCGGCGCACCCGGAGTCAACCCCCTGCTGGCCAGCAGCACCATGTGCAGCTGCAGCAAGTCCTGGACAGGAGAGCACCTGCCTATGCTTCTCGCTCCTTCCCGTTTTCTGTAGTGTCAGTATGGAACAGCTTGCCGAGCGAAATTGTAAGGGCTCCACTCAGCTTGAAGCGGCTCCACACGTTCAAAGAAGATGTCCATAAGTACCTCACGCACCAACACTGGCTGATGGCTACCGACTTCTACGGATGAACTCTTGACTGTGGCACGGGTCATGTTCCTTGGTTCGGCTATGCTGATGATATTGGGCTTCATTTACCTTTTATTATTTAATTTTTTATCATTAATTTATTATTTAGTTTGTCTTGTTTGTTATGATTTCTTGGTTTTCCACCCGGTTTAGTTATAATTTAAATTATTATTTGGTGCAGCTTTAGCGCTATGTGGTTTATTATTTTCCTTTTTCTTAATTTCGTATTTAGCGCTTTTGGGCGTCATTATTTTCTTCTCATTATTTCGCACCAAGTTATTATTTTGTGGTATTCTCTACCTTCTGTTTGTTTGCAGTTGTTCTTGTGCAGCCCCCCCCCAAACACACATTTTTCGATGCCTAGTTGCAACGCTGACGTCCAGACCTCTGGTCGGTTGAGTTGCTCCCAGCACATCAGCACGTCGTCCCTACATCCCCTATGTTTTGTCCTTTTCCTCGTTTCTTTTTGTTCTCCACCTGTATTCCAGTAGGGCTGTGTCAATAGTAAAAAAAAAACCCTCCTCGTGTTACCGGGTTCTTGGATCGTGGATCTCTTGGTGTAAACACAACACCTTTTAGCACTTGATGTAGCAATGAATACATGTGTATATTCAGGTCAATGACTGTCTACGTTCGCCCAAACAAAGATTTGCAAGGCCAAGGAGGAAACGATTTTGTCGAAAACATAGAGAGTCATGGAGGCGAAGTGAATATTGAAAAGCCTAAGAGAAGTTTCTCGTTGTGCCTCAGGCACTGAAGATAGCTTCGCTATAAATATACTGATGTCTGTAAGGAATATTTAACCGAAACTAAGCATCAGTTCGCAACTTTACACGCAAACACACACATACAGTCAAACAATGCCCTTGTCATAAAGCATATGAACGTTTTCGTACCATTCTCTTAAAGTATTGTACAGGGAATGGGTCAAGTTGTAAAGACCAAAACATATATTATAGCATGAAGAAACAAAGAATCGCAACACTTGTGACAAAGTGAAAATTGGTTAAGTTCTCAATAACAGAAATGTCGAAGGAAAGTATTAAAAGTGACAACAACATGGTGAGCAATTTAAATAACGTTGTTAACACCTCGACGAACAGTAATACCAAATAATTGCAAAGACAATTTATTTTTATCAGATTTTATACAGTCAGCGAGGTCGACAAAATGGCAAAACACTTTGGGCACGGTTGAGGTCCTGGAACTATTTGTCTAATCCAAAGTCGTCATACAAAACAAGTAAATAACCTCTAAAATCCCTGTCGTCCCATCACAATCGGAAGCGATCTTGAAGGTGATAATTATGTGTACTGCACTTAGGGTGCAGCGGATAATGCCGGAATTATATTCGGCATTATGGGACTATCCGAGCATCAGAGCATTGTGGAAGAAAACACGGCTACACCCATGAGGTAGGTGCAACCCTCCTCGTGTTACCGGGTTCCTGGATCGTGGATCGCTTGGTGTAAACACATACCACCTTTAATGATCACTTGATGAAGCAATGAATACATGTGTATATTCAGGTCAATGACTGTCTACGTTCGCCCAACCAAAGGTGTAGCAAAAATTCGCAACACGGATTTGCAAGGCCAAGGAGGAAACTGTTTTGTCGAAAACATAGAGCGTCAGGCAGTACAAGTGAATATCGAAAACCCAAAAAAGAAGTTTCTCGTTGTGCCTCAGGCTCTGAAGATAGCCTCACAAGGTTTGTAGCGATACTAATGTAGACGCCGATCCTTTGACACATTTGTAACAGGCTGAAAGAGGAGCTACACGCAGAAAGATATGCATATTGTTCCGACGAACCGCCTTCGCGCAGTCCAGCCGAACTGGCTCGAAAAGAACTGTAAATACTCATGGATTCAGCACCAAGGCATTATGAGTACTCTGCAGCAGCGCGTGTCTGACTTTCCCGATGAAACACGTACAGTTAGAGGTGGACAGCTGTACTCGAAAGAAAGCAGTGACTGTCAAGCTCTAAAGGTATCAAAAAAGTGCTTGTCAATGTTGCCACCCAGTTGTCTGTGCAACACCACAAGGAGAAGAAGACTATAAAAAGTAATGGAAGTAGAGCACCAACATATTCTGGCCCCATTTGTTCGCGATCACCGCAAAAAGAAGGGATCTGGATCCAAGTTCTGCCTAATACCTGCTGTTTCAGATTGAAAGATTATTCACAGAAGAAATCACAACCACAACCACAACCACAACCACAACAACAACAACAACAACAACAACAACAACAACAACAACAACAACAGCAACAACAACAACAACAACAACAACAACAACAACAACAACAACAACAACAACAACAACAACAACAACAACAACAACAACAACAACAACAACAACAACAACAGTAATAATTCATAATAGGTGTACTTTTAGTAATAAGCACAAGCTATTTAGTTGGGATCTCGTGTTCAAAACTTAATATCATAGTGTTATACAATAAAGTCAAGACATGTACAATCCTTGCAGTAATCGGGAAGAAGTCATTAATCGATGAGAATTGTTCATTGGAAATCTTTAGCATGCACCTACTGCTGTTTAAACGAACAATATGTTAGAATTATTTTCCGAACATTGGCCTTGACTTCCAGAATGAATCCTATTTTGACGATGCAGCCGTGACCACAGCATATACTTCGAGAATCCTTAACCTTGTCAATAGACATGACAATTTCAAAATAACCAAACATCGACGGATCTGGTCCGGTTATAGTGCATTTCGTCCTCCATGTAACGATACTCAGATAACGCAGGACTGCTTCGAAATCCTCAATGGACATACTACTCAGCGGAGGCCCCCATATTAGTGGCGTAGGAGAATCTGTGAACAGGTTTTGCCCGACCTGCATTGTGTCAACTCGCTTAGAATATGAGCATACCACTATCTCCTCCACCCACAGTGTTGCTTCCTTAGCCGAAAGATTCCATTTCCCGCCATCTTCACCGTGAAAGATGATATCCTCCAAACCGAAGACATCCAAATATAATGTGTCAATAATCCAATGACATACGCCAGCATCATCATGGAAGGTGTCGAAACAAAAGACGAAAACATACTTTAGGTACGCCCGTGGCACGCTTTTGGAAGGAAATGCCTTGAATTCGAGACGAATCGCAGGGTTATGCCATCGCTCATCAGTCACCCACTCCTTACGATAAAGTGTGCCGGAACGAAGTTGTTGATGAAGACTTGGACCCTCAATACTACGGCGCTGTGGCTTATCAGGGTGATGAATCCGAATTACGACTCCAGATGGCCTGAATAATAGTGGGCCCCAGACGGTTCTCTTTGTTCCATCAGGATTCCTGCTCAAAACGTGAACATCTCCACTGCCGGAGAGCTGTGGGAGATCGATAAAAGACACTAGTTTTACAAATTCCTCCAATTGCACAATGGAATGTTTTGAAGTCATCTTCAACAGTTCCTCTACCCGCAGTATCAACTTCACTGGTGCTTTCTCAAAACATTGTTCCAAATCCTCTTTAAATGCACTGGTGCGAAATCAAACCCTGCGCCTCCTACGCGTTTTGAGCTTTGCGCAACCTCTTGCTTTGGTCAGCGCTGTAGTTGACCGATTGTTTTTATTTGTTTTCTCAGCATGCAGTGAATTGTCTATATAAATCACGGAAGATATTGTTTTATTCAGTGCTTGCTGCAAGAACAGTTACGCCGAGTGCTATCCACTTCTGTGCCAACTCGCACTTGCGTTTCTAAACCTCTGTATAATTCTGTAGCGACGAGTGCTCTATAACATAATCTAATAATAGGTGCAGGTTTTACACAGAGGCATTGCACATTAACCTGCATTAGTGCTCAAATGGACGTGGTGGGGAGAGCGTAACAGACAAGAGGTACACAAAATGAATTAAATTGGGCTGTTTCGTTGTTACTTAGAGTTTCAATGCAAAAATCAATCATCAAACAACATAAGGAAATGATAAGAAGAGCTGGTATATGATGGAGAGCAGACAAGATAGAATATGCCAGTGCAGACAATAATGACGGTCCACATCTCCCGGAGGCAGTACGCTCTCACGTGCCAGAATCAACACTTCAAGGCGCGCGGTGCATATGGTGAAACACATTCACGCACACTCAACAACACACACACACACACATGCGCACTGTCTCTTACTACCTGTAAAAGGTTCCAGATGTGACGCTAGTGGTCAACATGATTTTATTGGCTGGAACTTGGTTTCTACTTTTCACCCGTCTTTGTCACCACGTCAGTAGACTCTGTAATGTGTTACTACATGTATATAGCGCTCTATCTGCAGGTGTCATTCTCCGTATGATCGACTTAACGTTTGTGATAGATGTGGTGGTAGGGTTCATAATACGTCCGTACTTAGAACGACGTTCGCGACTGTCCACCAACGTAGCCAAAATGTATGAAGTCAGCGAGACGTTCTACAAGGTGTACATTGTGTGAAGTACCTTGGACTTCACGTGGAAGACATGTCTTGGGATGTACAGGTACATATCAATCACCTCGCGCAGAAAGCCCCACAAGCAATTGGTAAGCTATGGCGGCTTAGACACAGATTGACCGTGAATGCCGTACTTGGTACATTGGCATGATGGTTGGTTGGTTGGTTGGTTTATTTTAATTCGCACAATAAACGGGATTCAGTCCACACTCTGCTATGCTAGCGATGCCTTTTCCCCACTCTTTCTCAGAATGCACTCGGTCGTCTGGAGCGTATTGCCAAGGCAGGGGTCAGGTCTATTTTTCTGGCACGGAGTTACACTCCTACCGCTCATTTGCTTGCACAAACACGCATCTTGCCTCTGGTCCACATAATATAGGCTACAGCTATTAGTATTCGTCCACCGCTGTATCCAGCCTGCTGCAAGTCCCCATTTTGACAATTTCTTTAGTCAAATTGATGCTGCATGCCTGCCTGACTGACTGCTGCATAACTCGTGGTCCTTCCTTCAAGCTCCTGCTTATTACTCTTCCTAAGACTGAAGAAGTAAGAGGCCCTTATAGACGATCGTGAATCCTGTTTGTGGGAAGCGTATTGTGTGAAAGTCTCTTGGCCGAACTTCGATCCATTGGAGAGAAGAAGCGGTTTCGTGATGCATTCGCAAGACCTACTTATTCTCCCATTTGCCTAAAAAGTTTTTTGTGCTGTGCAAAAGTTCTGGACCTTATTCCTGCTTATCAGTCTTTACTACATTGTCCTCTCCATTCTATCTCCCTATCGCCTGTTTTTTCTCTTCCCTCCCCATTCTCTTTCTGCCCTCTCCTCTTCTAAGTCGTCTCCGTGTGAGGAGGCACCATTGCCTGTTTCGTTGAACGACTATTATCAAGGTACAACAAACGGCCAGCAAATAGGAAACTCAAGCTGTGGGGCAAAAACAATTACAATTGGCAGATATTACTAATGAATGAGTAGTTACCCAATGCTGTTTTGGCCACTTAGGCCTCATCAGTACAGCTGCGAGCTTTCATCAAGCCGAGCTACGAGCATAGGAGGCAGCACAGACAGGAAGATAGCTCTTTGCTGAAGCGACAGAGCGGTCTGACTATGGAAAGTAGCGACCACTGCGTAATGCAGCAAAGCTAGAGAAGCCTATCGAGAGTGCTCCACAAGATGAATGTCGAGGAGCGTAATACCCAGTGATGACGTGTCATTCAAAATTTCTAACATTTCCTGTTCTATCCTGAAGAGATGGGGAATAAAACGTTTCATAGATACAAGATAATTATCCCCTTCTTGATTGTGTGGACTCGCGTCTTTGCATGCGAAGTAATAGATATATTGCTGAAAATGCTTTGTTCAGGGCAATACGGACAACCCAAGTCACGACCACACATCGAAAACTACTGCTCGCTTGAAGACTGTATAAAAGTGTATTCACAAACAACAACAAAACTGAAAACTGAAAAACTCTGAAAAAGAAACTAAACAAAAAAGCCACGAGGTCCGCTCAGCACCTCGCGCACCAAGACCATCTACGAAAATGGAGGCATCGCAGTTCGCCTTCAAGGAAACAGCAACTATTGCAGCGAAGCGGTGAAAACTGCAAGAAAGCGAAAACCATAGAATCACGATCACAACAGAAAAAGCCTGTACCAAAGAAAGCGCATCGCTAGCCGCGCAGTACACACACAGCGCACAGTTCACTGTACATTTGGCAAAAAACATAAAAGAAAATCAAGACTGTTCAAAGCGCAAAAAACACATGTTCACGTCATGTTCAAGGAAATTCAAACGAAGAGAAAAGAGAGTAGAGAAGTTTAGAGAAGTACAAGAACGAAGAAATGGAGAAGAGAAACGTTCTAATGATGAAGAGTAGAGAGAAGAGAGAGACAGACTGGAAAGCAGTTCTACAGAAGACGTGAGAGAGAAGAAAGGTGAGAGAATAGACAGAACGAAAATAGCAAAGACAAAGTACACAACAAATTCAAAACAATGTCGATCTTGTTCACAAGTTGAACCATCAGGCAGGAACATTCTCCCCCCGGTAACAGGCATACTCACAAGCCTGATTACTAAGCTGCACTGCTGAGGACATTCAGGCGGCACAACTTGACTACTGGTCGGCGGAAGGTGCCGGTTGCCGTCTTCACGTCTGCAACTCGGACTTTCCCATCACGCCCGGGAAACACGGCAGTGACGAGACCTCTGGGCCAGGAGCCCCTCGGCAGCTGATCGTCCACGATGATTACTACATCACCCACACTGATTTCTTGACCAACGCCACGCCACTTCTTGCGTATGCCGAGGCTGGGGGCATACTCCTTCAGCCAACGTCGCCAGAACATGTCAGCTAGAATCTGCGATAGACGCCACTGCTTGCGACAACACAGGTCGCGCTCTGTAAACTCTCCGGGTGGCTGTACGCTACTAGATGTGCCGAGCAGAAAGTGGTTAGGTGTGAGGCTCTCCGGATCGTTGGGGTCCGCTGGCACGTGAGTCAGTGGTCGGCTGTTGACGAGACTCTCTGCCTCAATCATGAGGGTCAACAGTACCTCGTCCTTCGGAGCACGCTCATGCAGTATCAGCCGCAAGGTGGACTTCACGGATCTGACCAGGCGCTCCCAGGCTCCACCCATGTGCGGAGCAGATGGCGGGTTGAAGCTCCACTCGATGCGAAGTAACGCCAGGTCGGTGGTGAGCTGGTCTTGGTCGAGGTCGTTCAGGGACTCACGCAGCTCTCGTTCTGCTCCTCGGAGGTTCGTTCCATTGTCCGACCAAATCTGACGAGTTTGACCACGCCTGCCGATCATCCTACGGATGGCCATGATGCAGGCATCCGTGGTCAGTGCATGTGCAACTTCCAAGTGCACAGCTCTCGTGCTCAGGCAGGTGAACAGCACACCATACCTCTTCTCGTGCCGACGTCCGACCGCCACTGTCATCGGTCCGAAGTAGTCCATGCCAACCACTGTAAAGGCTCGAACAAACGGTGTAAGACGAGTGCTCGGCAGGGGTGCCATCTCTGGCGCAGCTGGCTGTGCTCTGTCGTTGCTGCACTTCTGGCAAGTGTTCCAAGAACTTCGGACGGCTCGTCTCAGCCCCAAGATGAGATAGCGCTGCCGCAGCTCATTGCACACACGCTCTTGCCCTTGATGACATGACGCAACATGATACCACGCAATCAGCAGCCGGGTAAAAGGGTGACTCGGATCGAGCACAACTGGCTGCTTGACCATGTCAGGCAGATCGGAGGAGTTGACCAGTCGGCTGTGGTGACGCACTACTCCATCAGTGAGCACAAGCGACAGATGTGACAAGCGGCTGTCCTTGTCCACGGGCTTCCCAGACTCGATGCTGCGAACTTCAGCAGGGAAACAGTCGGCTTGCACTTGCTGCCACCATAGACGCTCTGCACTCTCAAGCTCCTCAGGTACTAGCTCTCCTGGGGGTGGTGCTGATGTACGTAGCGCTCGGTGCTTCAAGATCTTGACGAAGCGGAGCACCCAAGCGGTTGCACGGACCAGTCTCATCCACGATGAGAAGCGACTAGGGTCAGGTAGCGCTGCATTCCGCACACACTCACTAGACACAGCTGTGGCTACGAACTCGCCTTTCAGCTCGATGCTGGGACTTGAGTCGGCTACTGCAGGCTTGACATCAGGCGGCCACTGCTCTGGCGGATTCTGCAGATACTCTGGGCCGGTCATCCCTCTGCTGCCAAGTGTCAACTCGTCATCTGCTGACCACGACACGAAGGACACCTCAGAGTCCACTCTTTGGCACTGTCCGGTGTTACCGTGCAGTACCCAGCCGAGCTTAGTGTTGGTGGCTACAGGTGCGTTCGGTGGACCTTCCAAGATCTCCCTTGGTGCCGTCAGGTGGTAGTGGTCCTGGCCAATGAGCAGCATAGGCGTTACCTCTGCAAGTGAAGGCAAGTCGATGTGCGCCAAATGCGACCACTGTCGGGCAAGTTTCTGCTGGTTGACAAACTGCTTCGGCAGACTGAGGATCGCCACCGTCCGGACGTTCTGCAAGTCAAACTGCTCACCTCCGTCTCTAGGTGAGGTGCACAGATTGACACGGCATGAGTTGGCATGGTGCTGACTGTGATTCCCAGTCCAACTCAGGTGCAGGGGATCTACCGAACCAGTAGCGCCCAGCTCCCTGGCAAGCTTCTCGTCCACAATGCTCACAGTGGATCCTTCATCCAGGAGCGCATGTGTCTTAACGCTGTGCCCATTGGATACTGAGAGCGACACTGGTACAACACGCAGGGCAACTCGAGTTCGCTGAGCGGTGTGAGAATTGACGCTCTCCTGCTGTCCAGTGTGGCCACCGCTGTTCCTGTCAGACGGGTGCACTAATTCATGGTGACGCTTTCCGCAGTCACCAACGGAGCAGCGATTCCGACTCTTGCAGTCGGTTACTCGGTGGCTGCGGCCGAAACAGAGAAAACACAGCTTCTTCTCCGCTACCCATTCCCTACGCTTCTGCAGTGGCAGTGCTTTAAAACTGTCACAGCTGCGCAGCGGATGTTGGCTGCTGCAGTAATGGCAGGCGAAGGGTGCACGCTCTTGCTGTCTGGAGCTGCCGCTGTTGCTCAATGTGGTGAGGGTGGTCTCACTTCGAGTTCTCTTGTTACTGCTGCTGCCGCCGCTGCTGCTGACACTCCCTGTCTTCAGCACAGTCACTCTGCTTGCTGCACTGGCCTTGCCGCACAGCCACACTGAAAAATCATCCAGCGACAGCTTCTCCGGATCGAAATTGGCGATCATCTCGCCCCAGTTCAGGCGCATGCCAGCCGGCAGTTTGGCAACAAGTTCCTGTCGCAGCTGAGGGTTGCGCAGGTGCCCAGTACTATTCATTAGCTTCATGGTCTGCACCAGCCCACGCACAGCAGTTGAGAACTCTACGAGCTGCTCAAAGTCGTCGGCTCGCAAAGTGCGGAAACTCTGAGCACGGGTGATGAGGTGGTGCACCACGTGCTCGGGACGGCCAAAACGCTCTTGCAGAGTGGCAAGAATCTCCGGAACATTGTCTGGGACAGCCAGCATAAACTGGACTGCATCTCTGGCCTTGCCCTTCAGCGCACGGTGCAGTCGGCTGAGGTTCTCTGCATGCGAAAACCCACAGTCCCGGGTTGTGGTGTCGAACATCTTCTTGAAGATGGGCCACTCTTCAGGCTGCCCGGCAAACTGTGGCAGATCCTTCCCAGCAGCTTGCCTGGCCATATAACCCTTCATATGGCGCTGTGCTGGGGTGTCTGAGGGCTTCTGCGTGCCTACCGCTGCCAGGATAGCTCCAGCGAGCTGCGCGATGTCAGACTGCGGCTGCTGCGTAGCATCTGACTGCGGCGCCTGCTGCTGACGTACTGCCGGACTGCATACTGTGGCTGTTGACGTTGCTGGTGGCTGCGTGACATCTGACTGCGGCGCAACACCAGACTGCGGCGTAACATCAGACTGCGACGACTGCTGCTGACATACTGCCGGACTGCGTACTGTGGCTGTTGACGTTGCTGGAGGCTGGTTAGCTGTAGCTGCGTGGCCACCGCCAGCAGACACTGCCACAGCTGCCTGGCGAGTTCCACCACGTACAGACTGTTGGGCTGGCTGGCCTCTTACACTGCTGCTACTACTAATGCTAGCACGCGTTGAGCGCCTTGATCCCGAGTACGCACTACTACTAGTACTGGAACTGTCATGCTGGCTGTCGATGGCTTCATGCTGCATCGCCAGCTCCATTTGCAGCAGTCTCCTCTGCGACTCTATCTGTTGCTGCTCCAATTCAGCCAGCCTCTTTGCAGCCTCGTACTCAGCTCGTAGGTGCGCACTCCGCGCACCGCGACTACGCGCACTGCGACTACTAGTAACGCTAATACTGTCCACACCAATGGACTTCAGACTGAGCACATCATGTACACTGGCACTGGGTGATGGTGGCAACGACAAATTCACCGCAGCGTCAAAGGCAAGCTGAGCGTCAGTCTGTGTCGACTCAAGCCATTCACCGAGCCGATCTGGCGCTCTCCCTCTGGTGGTTCTGGTGCTCTTGCGCGAGATCTCAACAGCAACGATCGAAATGCACAATCAAATTTCAAAAATATACACTATACGATCATAACACAACGAGCTACGGAATACAGAAGGCTTTACTTCAGGGCTGTTCGATTGGCTCCGGATGCGCCTCCGCACATCCGGCTCGAAGGACCAAATGTTCAGGGCAATACGGACAACCCAAGTCACGACCACACATCGAAAACTACTGCTCGCTTGAAGACTGTATAAAAGTGTATTCACAAACAACAACAAAACTGAAAACTGAAAAACTCTGAAAAAGAAACTAAACAAAAAAGCCACGAGGTCCGCTCAGCACCTCGCGCACCAAGACCATCTACGAAAATGGAGGCATCGCAGTTCGCCTTCAAGGAAACAGCAACTATTGCAGCGAAGCAGTGAAAACTGCAAGAAAGCGAAAACCATAGAATCACGGTCACAACAGAAAAAGCCTGTAGAGGGGACGGCTCGATACCGGGACGTTTTGACAGCCAAATTTGTATAGACCCAAGCCGATCATCAGCGTTGATTTTTCACTCGAAATATGTTTGTGGAAGGAAACTGGCATGTTGAAGTTTGCTCTGGGGCCATAGTCAATCGAACTGAGCCACTCCTTTGTGTTGACCCATTGCCTCCAAGTTGCCCAATTTTTCGCTTCAAAAAAGTTCAAATCAGAGGTGGCTCCAAACCGGACACGTTTTAGAGTGCACGTCAAATTCACTCTGGGTCTGAAATTAGGTAATTGCTATCGCTCCACGACGGCCAGTATAGAGTAACAATAAGTCTTGTGTGTGCTTCCATTAGTTTTGATTGGTATGCGGTGCTTTATTGGCGAGAGGCGAGCCGCTGTTTACCTGCGACAAGAAGTTGATTTTTCGAAAGTCGTAAAACTCAAGTCGCAGTGCGAAGCAACACGTCAAAAACTCACCTGCTTGATATGGCGCTTCTGGTCATCGCAGAGCCATGAAATTTTGGCTCGGAGTATAACACATCGTAGTCTCACTGTGACATATGTTTTCTAATCAAAATACCAAGAGAGAAAGTGAATATTGAGTCCGTTCCGGTTTGCAGCCGGTGTCCTATTGAAACCGTCCCCTCTACCAAAGAAAGCGCATCGCTAGCCGCGCAGTACACACACAGCGCACAGTTCACTGTACATTTGGCAAAAAACATAAAAGAAAATCAAGACTGTTCACAGCGCAAAAAACACATGTTCACGTCATGTTCAAGGAAATTCAAACGAAGAGAAAAGAGAGTAGAGAAGTTTAGAGAAGTACAAGAACGAAGAAATGGAGAAGAGAAACGTTCTAATGATGAAGAGTAGAGAGAAGAGAGAGACAGACTGGAAAGCAGTTCTACAGAAGACGTGAGAGAGAAGAAAGGTGAGAGAATAGACAGAACGAAAATAGCAAAGACAAAGTACACAACAAATTCAAAACAATGTCGATCTTGTTCACAAGTTGAACCATCAGGCAGGAACATGCTTTCTTTATTGGGGATGCTTTCGTCGTGTTCCTTCTGGTTCGAATGTGGTTCGCAAGCCTTTTTTAATATTCTTCCCACGAGACCCAGAAGAACAACTGCGAACTACACCATGACCTATTTCAGTACGGAAGTACAGAGCCAACGGAATGCACAACAGGAGCGTGAGACAAGGGATGGGAGGAGACGGGACCTGATCTGATCTGTGTGTCCAGAAGGACAGCATTATTCGTTTGAAATTGTTCTAGTAGCAGCTTGTTCTGTCTGTTTGGCCCTGGTTTGCCATGGTGTGATATCTTGTGTCACAGTATACTAGTAGTCTTTACAAGTTCGTTAAGTGCTTTCGCAGTTTTTCCTGTTTATATTACCTTAGTGCTAGGATTATCATTTTCATAGGTGTTGTTTCTTCTCACTCCATTTCTCTTTATTAGTATCTTTCTGGATTGTTTTTCATTAGTGCAACGTAGCTTCCTGAGGAGTGTTGTGCGAAAACTAGTTCGAAGTACGATTTTTCGTTCATCATTTTCTCCATATCACATTTTTTCTTTCTTCCATGTTTTTCACTGCCTTCGTATCCACTCGTTCTTTGAATACAATAAAAGCCTTTGTGAAATGTCGGTTCAGCTCGTTCTGTTGATCGCAATTCTAAAAAAATAATAAAATAATAAAAATCTTTTTTTCCATCGCTTTTGTCTCCTTCCATGTATTTCGCCTTACCTTTTAGATCGTTTTTCACATCGTCTCCGTCACTCAGTACTGTTTAATACGGTTATCTAAATGTCACTCCAACTCGTCCTACTTATTGCAATATTAAAATTGTTGTCCCCTCGTCGAATAGTAATATTATTGCAAAATGTTTAACGAATCAGCAGGAGCATTGCTCATGACAAGCAAGGTCCTGGGTTCGAGTCCTGGTGGGTCTGGCGTCTTTCTCTTTTCAGTTAGTTCACTTTCCCGACTGATCCTTTGAATTTCAAGTTCTCCAAAAATTTTTTGAAAAAAGCGCTGACAAATTACACGATGTATAAAAACTGGCATTTGCTTCTGGGAAGGATTCACAAAAACAGACAAACATGGTGGTTCAATGAAATTGCACATACTTGCAAGTAATCATTATGGAAAGCTGCTTCTACTGTCAATTGCGAGGGGCAATGTCAGAAACACGGTGGACTGTTCAATATTTCCGTTCACATTGCAGGGGATAAGTCAAGGACCGGGCTCGGCAGACGAGGATGAGTGCCGGGGTTGCCACTCCACCGTGGCTTATCCTCTGCCAACTGCCGCAGCTGATTGAGGCCTCTGTGTGTATCCAGGCGAATACCGAGTCGGGCAAGGAAGTCCTGGAAAAGATCTGAGAGTAGAATTGGCCTGGGTCGACCCAGTGGACGGCCCTGGCCCGCTGTGGTTGAAAACTCTACGGGAGAAACAAAATAGAGTACTTCACGCACAGCGCCGGTATGCTAACATTTTCGAATTTGTCTCTTTTGCGCTCTGCTGCATATGATGGGTGGATTGCCTAATTTTTTCACGAGAAAAATAATAATAAAAA
This sequence comes from Sycon ciliatum, assembly GCF_964019385.1. NCBI lineage: Eukaryota > Metazoa > Porifera > Calcarea > Leucosolenida > Sycettidae > Sycon > Sycon ciliatum. The sequence continues at coordinate 1,587,063 of NC_088649.1, read as the reverse complement.
GAGAAATGAAAGTGCACAGGCGGATAGGGGTATGTATGAGTAGTATAGGACGAGGGGTTCTGGCTCACCTTCCAGGTGAGCCAAAATCGACTTTCTCGATCGGCCCTTCGGGCCGCTCTCCAAAGTCTCCCCCTCCCCCTATACTACTGTAAGGATAGACACCCAAGTACTAATATTACAATTCCAAGTACTAATTTTACACCTCCGAGTACTAATTTTACAACTCCAACCACTGATCCCATGTTGGCTCAACCTAGTTCCAGAAAAGTGAGTCAACTTGCTGTCTCCGAGAAAATCGGAAGTGAGCCAACTTCAGCTTTTTCACTTACCCGATCTTGGCTCACTTCGAGGACTGATGTGGGATCGGTTTCTGAGCCAACTTCGGGTGGTTCAGCTTTGGATGAGGATTCCTAATTATTCTGTATTAGAGGAACGGTTGCCGTAGGTATAACCAACGATTCTACACAAACTTTCCAAGATGACAAGCAAGAAGCCAGCCCCGTTTGACACAGCTGCTATTCACACTGACTCCCTTGATTGTCGAATTACAATCAAGGATGGGAATAAATGTGGATCACTGACAATCAATGGTAAGGAACCATACATAAAATTCAATGATGAGACAAATATCATGAATGTTGTGAAGAAAGGACAAGAGGACTCTCTGAAATTTTCTTCTCACAGTGACGTTTGTAAATCCATCCGTTGTATCGAGAAGAAGATAGAATCCAAAGGAAATACGGTTGGAAGCAGGATTAACACAGCAAAGTGTGACCACTGAATACTGTTTCTCCAGATTTCCCCTGATTGTACTATCTTTGATGAGGACAACAAACCATCAAAAACCAACAAGATCAAGCAAGGTGACACCGTCAATGGTATCGTTCACTTGAAGTGGGTTTACAAAGACAAGACCGATGACACTCTGAGTCTCAAACTTGTTGTTGTTGCTATAAAGCATTTCCAGAAAGAAGAAGTGAAATTCTCAGCAAACGATTTGTAAAAATAGTCAAACAATCCACAAAAACAAAAAGCAAAACATATTTTTTTAGAAGAGAAATCATGGATGCCTGGTTTGATGACGACTACTCCACAAACAAAGAAGAAGAAGAAGTCATGGACACATGGATAGATGATGAACACTCTACCAGGAAAGATAAGATGATAGCGGACTACATTGACTATAGAAAGCAAGAATGGTTTCCTACAGATATAGAATTGATGAATTTCAATGAAGTAACTCAAGAGGATCTTGAGGTGTATGGGATGAAGAAAAATGATCTGTATGATACCACATCTTTCTTCGAAGAAATAGAAAAATCCAAAACCAGAACAGGAATCGAAACAAGGTTGGAGATAAACCTGAACAAGGTTGGTTTACCAAAAGATCTTAGCAAAACCCCATTCAACAATCTTGTTGATAAAATTCAGAGGATCAAGGAAGTAACAAATAAAGAGAAAAAAGTCAAAGTGAGTTATCCATTCCTACTTTCGAAACTCATTGATGATTTTTTTTTCTCGTGGTATAAAGGGAAGGCCTCATTTACGGGCAAAGCAAAGCACGATCATCACCATGTATCAGTACAGTGAGTAGTTAAACCCAACACGAATGAAAAATGTGAAATGGAATAAAAACAATATTTGTAAAAAATAAATAAATTAAAATTAAAATTCAATATCGAACACGAATAAAATAAAATAAAAATATGTAAAAAATAAGCAATATCGAACCCGGAATTAATTCCGGAACTATCTACTCAACCAATTCATAATGCAATACCCGCACACTGTGTCAGTGATGGAACTCATTGATGATGAAGATGATGTGATCAAGATCAAACCATTCATTCCAAAGTGTAAAAAGTTACAACAAAGACTTGATGCTATATGGGAGAATTATAGAAAATCGAATGTGTAAGAAAAAGTAAAAAATGTCTTTCTTTCTTTTTCCTTTTTTTTCCTTTTTTTTCTTTCTCATGATCACTGGACGAACTGCTTCATCATATCCGGAGCATAACTCATGAATGAAATGCTGCTATCAAACCCCTCCCCAGCCAGATATCTTGGTATTTCATGGTGTCCGAACGCTAACGTGCTACATCCATCTTCTGTGATGTATCGTTTTGTGTCCAATGGTGATAAGGCTATCTTATTTAAAACCGTTTCTCCGAAAATAACGTGTCTATGACTCCGAAGTGTTGTCATTTCTCGATGGAACACGGATTGATCCAAGAGACAATTTCGGAAATCATCATGTGTGATAGTTTTCTTGAGCACTGCTGTTTTCACCCCCTTTGCTCTTTTTCCACTTTCCTCACCAGAGTAACTGTACATCTTGGAGCGAAGTCCTACAAACTCAGTGATCAGTTTTCCACCGAGTTCATCTTTGAACAGGCCAACAACTTTCTTGTTTTTCTCGGAATATAACGGATGTGATTGATCATAATTGCTTGTATCATACTTATCAAGAAACTCACTCAGGTGATCAAACAGATCATCAGTAAAGAAATGAAGAACCAAGCTGTCTGTATCGGTGTACAAGAGTCTCACATCAGAGCCATACAACGCTTTCAGGTGATTGTAGTAAAAGTCATACATGAGTGTCTTTGAGAGATCCAAAATCGACATCCCAACATATATGGGCTTGTTGAGGACGACCTTTGTCCTGATACTTTGTACCCCGACCAGGTCATCGTTGAAGATCACATGGTGGTTGTACGTTGGTTTGGCAACAAGCTGTTTGATTTTTTTCGCCTCACGACTTCTCAACAATTTTATGTTGACTCTCCTCCGAACGTTCTCCATAGTTTTCCCGAACACCGCATTGTTCATCAGTTTATAGAAATCCTTAGAGAAATCATCCTTTGCCTTCTTCCGGAGGTCTGTATTCTTCTCGATGTAGTTTCTCATCCACGGTGTCTGAGTAAATTTCAGAGCACGATAAATTTTGACACAACGTAGTCCGAGCTGAGTGTAGAGTTTTAAGTTTCGGTAATGGAGAACAGACTTTGTCTTGTCCCTCAAGTTTGGTACAAGTTTGAGAGCATCTACTCCGGAAGAATTGAGTTTATCAACAAGCTCCTGCTGGTATGGAGATAGCATGTCCTCATTGACGGAAAGACGTTCCGGAGCAACTGGATAATCGTTGTGCTCCTCATGAAGTTCGTGTGGATAATCCAGATCACACTCGACGATATACCCCGATGAGGAATCATCTTGAGTGTTCAGTATCTTGTTCAGGAGTTTCTCTAATGGTTTCTCCCACCGTCACTGGGAGATGCTGTGACATTGCCCAACCATAGAGATTGTGGGCATCGAGATACTGGATAAATGACGATGGCTGATCAGCATCATATTTCTCCTGGTAGTGATTATTAGCAGCAGCATATCGTTGTGAGACCATCGACACACCACCTCTAACTCCTGATTCTACAAACAAGTGTTGATCATAGTCTATTAGTAATTCCAAGGACACACCTGAGTACATCAACAGAGCATCCCAGGCAAATCCAGGCAGAGTATAGTAATTTGCTGGATCCAGCTGATACGTTCTGACAGCTTCTACTCTGTAATTCTCAAAGATGTCAGCCAAGAGAAACACGTCGGTCTTGAGATACAAGTCGTGATAATCACCAAGAGTCTGACAGTCGAATTTCATCCACATTGTCTCAGCATGTTTGTAGTCATCGTCATTCACCCCCTCATCAGACAGTGAAGAATAGAACTTACTCTGTGCTGGTAGCTGAGTGTCATCGAACCTGGAGAAGCTGTTCATGTACTCATAGGGGTATACTCCTTTCCTCATCAACAGCTGATGGTTTGACAACGTCTTGGTGAAAGTGAATGAGTCATCTGGTGTCGTTTTCACCAGTCTATCAAGTGAGGCATTGAGAAACTGACAGCTGTCGATGAACCTGAACTGTCTCCATGTGAATGAGATGAATTTCTCCATGTTGTTGGGAATGACTGATATCTCACCCACAGTTTTACTCTTACACACACCATCCTTATCCGTGTATGTGATGGTCTCAACATCTGTCTTGCAATTGCTCCGATGAGATGATGACTGTCCTAGCCTTTTTCAGGTTGTGAAAAACCACAGGGATGTGCTGCTTGTATGGATAAATTCTGAGTTTGATGTTACAGTCGTTGTGTGCGGCACGGCGGAATTCACCAGTGATGTGGTCGTGATCACGGACTCTGTCATCACCAAGTTTCTTTTTACAAATCCAACAGTCTTCTGTCTCTCTGAACAATTTTTCTTGATCCTTAGTGAGGTCCATCGGTGCTGGATTATTGAGTGCTGATTGGATTTTCTTCTCCTCATCTTTGAGTTTATCAAAGAATACATCCATGGCATCAGCACCCCAGTAGAAACACTGACTTGTCATCACTCCGTCAGAACGCACCACAACATAACCAAAACCACAAGGAACATGCTGTGAATCCCGGCTGGTTTGTGGCTTTTCACCCCATCAATTTTCTTGATCAGTGCCTCAGTGTCAGCATAGATTACATAGGGACATTGTAGCATTTTGTGATGATTAATGAACTTCAGTGTTGGTTGATTTCCATCGTCATCCGGTTCTGGTACCACCATATGTGCTGATAATTCAGTGACATTATCACAATACTCCTGATGATTGCTCAGGGATTTCTCTGTGTTGTGTGGTGGAAATTTGACTCAGTGGTGTTGGAAAATTGATTCCGAACAGATCAAGTTTATTACTATAGTCTGTATACTGAGTTACCCTGTCACTATTTTTCTTGGCTGGATACATAGCTGAGAGCAGTGCCCACATCAGACATTTATCAATTTTTTTCACAAGACACGCTCTGATCAGATCATTTGCATGTGTTCATGTGTTCTCAGAAACAGGATTCAGACATGCGCATTGTGGCATGTGGTCTCAGTTTCTTGTTGTGAAACAGGATTCAGACATGCGCATTGTGGCATGTGGTCTCAGTTTCCGGGACTCGAACCCGTGACTCTCGATTTCTTATCCTGTGTGTAGTAGATTTACCAACCAGGCTATCGGGGTCAAACACACATGTAGTTGTTTATGTCTATTAGTACTGACAAGAGTCCGGATCCGGTGTTGTTGACAGTTAGTAGGTCTACCCCGTGATTTTTTTCTACAAACAAATCTACTGCTGTGATCCGTGATCACAACTAGCTGAGTTGAGCAAACGGGACCCAGCTGTCGAATCTTGCCGAGTAGCCTTCCCACCTCACAAGAACGTGTTTCTTCTTGTTATCCTTTCGGAGCACTTTCTCGATCCGGTAGATTTCTTGAGTAGTTTTCTGGAGCTCTTGTTCATAGAACGACCCATCAACGGGTTTACCATCGAGGTCCTTGACAGAGTACGTAGTAGGTCTGGTCGGGAGAATGTCGGTGATCCTGAATACCTCCTTGGTCCAGTTCGGAGTGTATCCTTTCTCGAAATGTCGTTTCTGCTTCACCAGTCGGACGTGGTCATCTATCTGGAATTTAGTGGACCTGGATAGTGGAGATTTCTCACCCAGTGAGTCACGGATTCGATCGGTGTTCTTCTCCCGTGATGCCTCAGTTGGTGTCATCCGAACACCTCTGTGTTTTGTCGTGTTGTACTTCTCCACCAAATGTGGAAGGACATCGATGTACCTGCTGGTGGGGTTAGCACTGAAGTATTTCCACATCCTGGTTTTCAGAGTTCGGTTGAAACGCTCAACTACAACAGGCTTTCCTTCGTTGTGAGTGCTGTACATCGTGATCTGATTCTCATCAAGCCAGTGTTTGAACGTTCGATTATAGAACTCGGTACCCTGATCAACCCACAGCTTACGTGGTTTCCTGCTGCTAGTTTTCACGATGGATCGAAATGCTGATTGGATGTCAACACCTTTCTTGGATTGGAGTGGGACAACCCAAGCATATCGGCTGAACAGATCAATGACAGTAAGCAGAAATTTGATTTCATCATTGTATTTACGAAAAGCTGTCATGTCCACGAGATCGGCGGACCAGATTTCATCAGTCTCACTCACAGTCACTTGTCTCCTTGTGAAATTCACACGCTTTGGCTTGTGTAACTCATCAGCCAGATCGTCAGTCCATTTCGTATCTATCTTTTTTTACTCCTAAAGCTCACATCTTGAACAAACCGGACAGGAATCCACCTTCTCTGATTTCCGATTTCTTGATAAATTGTGAACATGTTCGACCACATACTGAGCATTTACCCTTGACATATGGTTGACCAGTTGATGTGACTTCTCCTTATATCCCCCTCATCTGTTGCTTTTTCTTACACGATAGGCAATGAACATTCATCTTTATCTATCTATCTACTTTTTTATTTCTCATGGATACAAAGATGTGCCAACAATCCCATATTTTCACAGTGATCTTCCATGCTCTCATCAATCTTTTCAGCACAAACAAGTCTGAAATATCCATTATCCATCTTGTCAAGCTCTGCTTTTGTCAATGACATAAAAATCTGTGGATTATTGGTAAATATGTGGACGTTGATCGTGTCATGCTCCTGATCATCTTTCGTGAGTTCCAAACTCACCCCCAGAATATTTCCACGGAAATGTGGAATGTTGGAGAGAGGGTATCCAAGCCCAACTGTTCCACGGCAGATTATGTGATACATTTTCATGTTTGTCTATCTATCTTTTTTTCTTTCCACCCATATCACCAATTATTTTTTATCTAAACTGTACAAGCCTGATTGGAAATTTTTATTTCCATTGCTATCAGGTTCGGCTTCATTTCCTCTGTGCTGCGCTGACGAGTCCACAAAGGACAAAACAGTTCTGTCCGCAGATTGAGTATTTCGCTCCTGCTCTTGTAGCAGTTGAGCACTCTTGCGTGGGGTAGTGCCTTTGCTGTTTGCTTTATGCAGGGCTCACTGACTTGTCAGTTTGAGCACTCTGGCGGGGTACGTTCGGGCCTGATTGGAAATTTTTATTTCCATTGCTATCAGGTTGGGCCTCATTTCCTCTGTGCTGCGCTGACGAGTCCACAAAGGACGAAACAGTTCTGTCCGCAGATTGAGTATTTCGCTCCTGCTCTTGTAGCAGTTGAGCACTCTTGCGTGGGGTAGTGCCTTTGCTGTTTGCTTTATGCAGAGCTCACTGACTTGTCAGTTTGAGCACTCTGGCAAGGTACGTTCGGGCCTGATTGGAAATTTTTATTTCCATTGCTATCAGGTTGGGCCTCATTTCCTCTGTGCTGCGCTGACGAGTCCACAAAGTACGAACAGTTCTGTCCGTAGATTGTGTATTTCGCTCCTGCTCTTGTAGCAGTTGAGCACTCTTGCGTGGGGTAGTGCCTTTGCTGTTTGCTTAATGCAGAGCTCACTGACTTGTCAGTTTGAGCACTCTTGCAAGGTACGTTCGGGCCTGATTGGAAATTTTTATTTCCATTGCTATCAGGTTCGGCCTCATTTCCTCTGTGCTGCGCTGACGAGTCCACAAAGGACGAAACAGTTCTGTCCGCAGATTGAGTATCTAAACTGTTCATACTATAGGGTAAGATCCAATAAGTTTGATAGAATTTGTGAAATCAATTATCTACAACGATGGCTCCGTCTTTTCCAGATGAATTTTTCGTGAGTTTTATCCCTGATGACCACCAAACTCTGTCTGGTTGTGATGAACTAATGGACATAGAGTCATTTCACATCCACTTTACTGATGATGGTGATGAATTTCATGAGCCAATGGAAGATATTCCTCCGCTGATCAATGATTTGTTTGGTGATGTGTTTGAAACTGCTCTTGATGAAGAAATGAATATCATCCCAGGCATTTTCCTAGAAATTTGTGATAATCCAAAATATGAAGAATTCAGGAGTTCTTACTCCAGCAATCGTCTGTTAGAGATGGTTCAGGAAATTCTTGATGAATATATGTGAGAAAAATAGAAGAGAGAAAGAAAAGAGAAGAGAAAGAAGACCAACTCTCTTCTTTTTTTTCTACACCGAATTGTCATCATAAACGATTATTTGAATCCTGTTGTACAGGAGTATACCGATGAGAATTGCAAAGATTTTCTATCAGCAAAGATGACATCTCCTTGTAAGATTTACAAACTTGTGAGCCAACACACCGATCAGGTCAATGTGGGGTCCACTTGTCTGCCACTGAAAAATCGGATGTACTGTCACCGATCAGCTTACAAAGCCTACCAAAAAGTTGAACGGGGTTTTATGACCTCATTCATTCTGCTTGATCTCGGACATGTAGAAATTATCCAGATCGACTCTCTGTCAATGTTTGATGAAGATGAGCTTAAGAGGAGAGAACGATACTGGATCGAAAAACTGGATACCGTGAATAAAATCAAGCCTGGAAGATCAGCATCAGAGTGGTATCAAGATAATCATGAGAGGATTCGGGAATATGCCAATGAAAGAGTTGTCTGTGAGAAATGTCAGAAGTCTTATCCAAGAAATCAGAAATCCGGTCATGAAAAAACGAAGTTTCACAAGCTCCGTGAATGATAAAATTAATGATGCTTATACAATGAATACCAAAAAAGAAAAAAGGAACTAGTGAAAAAAAGGTTTTGTGTTTTCCTTTTTTATCTATTTTTATATCTTTTTTTTTCTTCCCTTTTTTTACAATACCAACTGCTCATTTTCTTGACTCGGGTGCTGAGTGAAATCCAGCAAGACATCAAGTGCACTTCTACCTTTTCTTCTTTCTTCTATGAAATGTATACAGTAGTATCCACACAGGACACTATCATTCATCTGTATCTTTGATGAGTTATACCAACATTTTTTATGGTGCTTCTTCATCCACCCGACTACCTCCTCTGGTGGTGATAAGCCAAAGCTGTCAACATATTCATTACCAAACACACAAACCCAGTGAGTACCACCACCATCCAAGAAATCTTGGAGATTGATTACCAAACAACCCTTTGATGATTGAGAAAGGAAGCTGATCTTTGCTAAAAGTTCCTCTGAAATGTGGAATAGATCTCAGAATTTCATCAATGTCAAAGTTGGTCAGTGGTCTCACGTTCCTGGTAGACGTAACCCCTTTCCTTTTTGGTCTTTTTTACCCCTCTACCCCTCCGTGTTCCAGGAAGTTGTAATCCTTCACCGGTGTTTCCTAAACCTATCAATTTCCCCAGAGCTGGTGCTAACAATCCAGCTGCTAATGCTCCGAGAAAACCTCCTTGCTTCTTGAGTTGAGTACTGGATAACTTGAGATCCATTCCTACTTCTTTTTGCTTGGATTTTTTGATTTTGGTAACCTGTCGGTTTGTGAGCAAAAGCATGTCATTTCCGGATAACTGATTTTTGTTAACCGGAGTGTGATTCCATCATGAGCACTACCAAGTTTCTTCTTTTGGTTCGGAGTTAGCATCAATCCATATTCTACATACTGACCGATTCCTCGACCAGCTGTGGCTCTGTGTGTGCTTCTAAAAATAGCAACAGAAATACCAGCCAGTCCTAGTGTACCAAGGATGTTGGGAGCATGCTTGATCACAAGTGGAGATATCTTCCCAACCAATCTTCCGATCACAGAACCGATACTACCACCTTTCTTCTGTGTAAGTTCCTTTGTTAATAAATCCCAATTTCCTTTTCCAACTCATTCATGGTTCCTATCTACTATAGTATATCTTTTTTTTTGGTTTGGTAAGAAGTAGCTGTACCAGCGGGAAACTCAAACGGCTTTCCGAGCCTCCAACGAAGTTCGATATCAGCAGAGCTGTTTCTCAGTTTCTCCTTATGCTTACTCACATCTACATGAATGATGGTGTACAAAGACGCAAAATCCTCCACACTTACCTGACTTCCACTGTCTGTGTCAGCATATTTTTGGATGGCTTCTTGGAAAAGCATGTATGCTCTTGTATAATTCCGAGTAGCTGGACTAAAATTCATATCCAAATCACGTTCTGGGAATCTATCGCTGTTGATGACACAGACAAGCTTCTGAGGTCAGCATTGTCGAAAACCTGGTTGTTCTGTTCTTGATTCCCACTTCGATTAGCTGCTTGGATGGCAAAGAAGATATGAGTTGGAAGTTCCTCATTACTGTGAGTGGTCACTCTCCAGGATGGGTTTGTCTCCGTTGATCCATACTGATTTCTATAAACCCGGACTTGCTCGAAGTAGAGATCTCGGAGGGTGGACTTAACCAACTTACTTTCGATCTTACTAGCTAGTTGGAGCGATGGTCTCACCTTTGGTATCCACAAAGAAAGATGTTTGATGTCAAACCTTCCTGACGCAACACCATTTACTCTGTGAATGTAGTTGGCTGCTGATTCTCTAGTAAGATTGAGTGTATGCTTGACTCCCATGAATACTGTATCAACATCTTTACAAAACCCCAACAGTGATGATAAAGGAAGCAACATGGTTGTATCCTTCTTTCCAGCCGTGATGAGTTGTCGGGCTCTGAATCCGGTATTGTAAGCAGGATTCTTTAGAGCTCCTGTCTGAAAATGTTGTCTGAAATTTGCTCCAGTAAGTTGTGTTGCGTTTGGGACATCGGTTGTTGTCACCATATCAGCGGTAGCACTGAACTCATTAAGAGATGCTCCTCCGATTCCTGTGTCCTTGTACCAGAGCATATTGGTAGCAGAACTTCTCCCATAATCATCACTAAACTGGACCAGATTGAGAATGGTAGAAGCTTGTGGTACATGACAATCAACTCTCTCTCTACCATGTTGTTGTCAAGTTGATACTCAACAGTCTTGAAGAGTGACCATCCGTTGTTGGAAAGAGTGATGATATCATCAGGATCATAATTGGAGCCATCTGCTGCTTTGACGAGACGTCCATGAACCTCAAGCAGTGCTTTGTGAGGAAGGAGTTACTCATTAAGACCCTTGGTTTCTATGATATGCTGGTCTTTATTCATGTCATTGCTGTTCCTGGGTAGATATTCTATGTACTCATACTCAGTTGCTGATTCATCCTTTGGCGGGTCTGTGAAAAGATCAAAATGTGGACTTGTGTAAGAGGCCATAGTTTCTACCTATATATTTTTTCTTTTTTCTACAACCTCTTCATTCCTGAACCAGCAATAATGTTTAATAGGATAGGTCTCTGATTATCTTGGAGAAGCTCTTTACTCTTATCCAACAAAACTCGTTTGATGTTCTTGTTGTTTGATAATTGATTGATGGTATCTCTAACATGTGGATTGATAGCTTTGTCTTTACCAATAGTAGTAGCAAGCTGCTTTGCCTCTTTCTTTACTTTCATTTTTACTGATTTTCTATCACCCTTAGCAAGATATTTTGCCAAATCAAAGACCGTGTCTGGAGTGATCTGTTATTTTGCTGCCTCCAAAGCTTTCTGAGCTGTCATTTGTCCTATGGAGTTGACCTTTGGTGCTAAGATTTTGCTGGTGTTGTATAGTACACCTTTGGCTTTGTTGTACAGATTTCCAAGAAGACTTCTGCCGATAACCTTTTGTCTGGTAAGCTGGTTTCGTTTCAAGAACATGATGTCATCTATCTAGTCTTATTTTCTTTCCCGGAGATGAAGACTGAACGTGGTTCTTTCATTGTTGAGGTTCAGTTTCTTTCCATCTTGATCAGTTATCATCATTATTACATCTGATATTCTGTCACTTTTCGTCAATGGTAAAAACGTCTTTTCATTCGGTTGGATGTTGAGTTGGAATCCAGGAGGTTTATCCGGTGAAAAGGAGTAAATGACATCACCAGTTCTTCCATTGAGATATGCCTCACTTACCAAACTACAGTGAATGAGGATGTTGTGAGTGTCAGTGATATTCACAATGAAGTCAGATGTAGAAGTTGTATCAACCAGTTTCTTGGAAAATCCGAGCACAGGAGCAAGTGATGACGGGATATCAAAGTCAACCTTGTACCCATGTTGGAGGTAAATTTCACTGTGTAGAGTGTTGAAGTTTGGCTCAATCGTTATCCCGTCCTCATTTTCGATTTTTCTCTGGATATATCGATTGATGTCAGTCAAGTTGTAAGCACCTCTTGGAATGACAAGAGTTTTCCAGGCTTTCGAATCAAAAATCCGAAATTGGTTGTTTGAGGTGTTGATGTTGAACCAACTATACCAGATGGTAGAATTGATCAGAGCAATTTCATAGGTCTTCTTTTCATCAAGTATTAATGGAGAGTTGAATGATGCTTGAAGGTTTTGACTTGTCCCTGTGATTTGTGAACTGTGACTGTCAAAAATAGGATGGTTTCCATGGTTCTATCTATACAAAAGATTTATATATCTTCTTGTATTCACTCTTTTTTATCACTTTCTCATTCAACAAATGGTCCAAGATCTCAACTAGTTCGTTAATGACTTTCTTTGATGTATTTCCTGCTTCTCGGGAAGCGCAAAGTAAACCCAGTCTGTCTACTAACTCACCAGGTGATTTGTAAAATCTGATTCCACTTCCTTCCAAGGAGTGAAAATCTCCTTCTGAGAAATCTGATTCTGATGATGGTAGTCGATCAAACATAAACAATTCTGGACTTTTTAGAGTGTTACCTCTATCATCTCTGTATCTTTTCCTTGGCTAAGTGGACTGTGGTGGATCAAAATCATAAAGCCTATTTGCTTGATCTGCTTTCGGAACTGGACTTGAGAGTTCTGGACTTTGGGATTGATACCTTTCTTTTTGTTTCTTCTCTTTTTCTTAGTGGACTGTGGTGATGATTGAGTTGCTTGGTCTGCTTTCGTAACTTGTATCGGTTTCACTCTACTACTGTCAGTACTAATCATGAAGTCTATCCATCTCCTCACTTTGTCTATGGAATCTATCACAAGTCTCTTGTTTCCATCTTTATCACTTACTGAACCAGAGCGCTGTTGTACCCCTCTTATTCTCCCTAACACGTCTTTCACCTTCTTCAAGTTATTACTACTTTTGATCTCTTCTTCCTTCGGTATTTCATCATTAGTTCCTATATACTTGTACTCATTGATGACGTCAATATCGTTCTGGTTGAATGATATATCAGTGTCAGTAATGAAAGAAGAAGTTCTACCATCCAGTGGTTCAGGAGTACTACCTCCGATGGGTTTGATGAATGAACCCACAACGGATGGAATTTGATGGAGGGCTGATGTGATTGCTGCTTGATTAGTCTGAAGTTGTCCAAGGAGCGCATCCTGCCGTTTATCGTATTCCTTACTTTGTTTGGTCAAATTTTTAACAACAGGTTTTTGGAACTCTTCTACAAACTCCTCCTGCTGTTGCTTACCTATCCTTTTTTCCAGTTGACGTTGCTTGAGAATTTCTCGATTTTTGAGAAAGGTGTCAATGACTTCCGATGTTCAGGATTTTCTACTTGAGTAAAATGTGGCATGCTTATCTACCAATACCTTTTTTCTTCTCACTTCTCCAAGAACCTATCGAATCCACATCTCTGGTTGATATGTTGCTGTTTTATCAAGCATGAAAAATGAATGTGGTTTCTCTGTTGCCATTTCATATTTCTTAAGATTTTTGGAGTGATCATGTGCTAGACATTGAACATCTCTGTTGTCTAAGCCCTTGTACAGGAGGAAGCACTTGGTATTCCTCCGGATATATTTCGGTACATCATAGTATGATTGACAAAGATATATACAGTTACATTTCTTGTTCCGAGAAAGACTGAAGTATTCCATCACCTTTGTCATGTTCTTTTTGTCAATCTTAATGTCATCAAAAATTATCACCTTATTTTCCTGATCATCGAGATCCTCCACTGGACAAACCTTGTCTGGTTGTTCAATGATAAGATTACCAGGCGATATTCCATTGTAAACCCATCAAGAAGTTGATATTTTGGTTGTTGATGATTTATTGTATAAAGGATGACCTTATCACACTTCAACCATGATTGTAGAAGCATATTACACAGGGTGTTTGTCTTCCCACATCCCGTTTGTCCAATCATCATGAAGTGACAATCAGGAAGCAAGTAGTGATGCTTTGTTGGTTTCTCCTTGTGCTCATCAAAGTTGATCATTTCCATGGTTTATACCTATAAAGGATCATTTTTTATTGTTCCAACACTCTCAAGAAAAATATATAGATAGATAAGGAAGATGAGTTCAAAATTTGGAACAGCCTTGGAAGCTAATTCGACCAATCTTGATTCCTATGCCAAAAAAAGGGAGTTATTTATCATCAGTGAAGAAAAGCTGGATAAAGCTGGTGGAGATGTGGAGGGACATATTGACATGAACTATCATAGCATCTGCTTTCTTGGTTATGATGGAATAAGTACCACTTGTGCGGCGCCTACGGGGTGGGTTACAAGTGAGATAGGAAAGTGGATACTTCATTGAGGAAGCATGTTGATGATGATGAAACACGACTGATGGTGAGTGGTAAACTGAAAATGGAAGGAAATCTTGACATGGGTGGAATGGAAATTGTGAATGTGAAACAACCATCAACAAGTACATCTGTGGTAACATCAGAATATCTCAACACAGCACAAAGTCGGACTCTCTGGACTAGCGGACTCAACCAGATGAAAGGAAATCTTAACATGGGGTCGAAACACATCATCAATCTCCAAGACTCAACAGAGGATGACTCAGCAACAACAAAGGAGTACGTTGACAGAAAGGATGGAAAGGTGAAAGTCAAAAATTTGAAGAATATCATCCCAAGCTCATCCACCACTCCACCAGAAGCCACACTTCATGTCTTTCCTATTTACAAAAGTCCAACCAACAAACTGATTGTCATTGAGGATCTCTTCATAGTCGGTCAAGAAACAAGTGGTAACAGAAGACGTTTTCATGTATCATATCGAGATGTGTTAGGAGAAAAAGCGGTAATCCGTTACATCACAGAAAATGGTGTAACAACGGCATATCTGACCTTCATCAACAACACATTGACATTACCAACTGTGAGTGGATACAATCTCATTGATGAATGGGAGCTGGTTTATCATGAGTACTGAAAATCATAACTATATGCAGATAAAAATGGAAATACCTCATTTGTTAATGCTGTTGACCATGCTACCATTTACTCTTGGTTGTATTCGTGATCCGTTGGATAAGGATGGACTCTGGATGACAACGAAACCTCCTACTGTCATCCAAAGTGAAAGACCAACTCCGGTTGACATCCCTAGTGAAACATCACCACCAACAGATCATATCACTACACAACCACCTTACGTTCAGACGAAACCAGGAAACGAGGATAACCCTCATTTGACAGACCCCAATCTTTATCTTTTATCTCTGATTGTTATTCCTATAGTTGGTGCTGTTGTGTATGTCATAAAACGTTCCAGCTGTTCGATGAGTGTTTACCCTGAAAATGATCCAAGAAATTTACAACATCAGCCTAGGTTAGATTTTGATCCGATGTCATTACCAGATGTGCTTGGTACGATCAATCTACCAAAATCACCTTCAACCTTTGATGTAACTGGTATAGTCTGATGGAGAGAAAGAAAACGGTTTATGATAGAGTACTTCGAAGTAAAATGAACAAATTTATGATCTTGATAGGAATTGCTTTTCTAGCTCATTGTGTCAGAGTGAATGGGTTGGCAATAAACAAATGTTGGGAAGAAAATTCATTCTGGATTTGTGTTCCGCTTAAACATCTTAGTCCACCTATTAATGTACCAGCAGCATCTGTACCACCGACAACACCGATACCACCGACAACACCGACACCACCGACAACACCGACACCACCGACAACACCGACAACACCGGGTTTTACATCGGGAATTACATCGGGAATTACATCGGGAACATCGGGATTTACATCGACAACACCGACAACATCGGGAATTACATCGGGAACATCGGGAATTACACCGGGAACACCGACAACATCGGGAATTACATCGGGAATTACATCGGGAATTACATCGGGAATTATATCGGGAACATCGGGAATTACATCGGGAATTATATCGGGAACATCGGGAATTACGTCGGAAATATCGACAACATCATCCCTAATGACAACATCGGGAACATTGGGAAAATCAGACGACTTGATTTACCTCCTTTTCCTTCTTCTTCTCATCCCCATTACTGCTGGTATATTTCACAGACAAATAAAAAAAAATATCACAGAAGGAAAGATGAAGACCTTCACACTTTCGAAACCACCCACATCATGTAAAGATGATCAGGAGAAAAATATGCCTTACATTCCCACAAAAGAAACCCTTGCTGAGGTGAGAGCAGCACTCAACTCAGGATGGAAACCCCCCTTTTACAAAAAAAGGTGATGAAAAACAAGAAAAGATATATGTGGAAATGACCCATCCCTTAGCAAAACTAAAACAGGAAACAGTTGTGTATGCTGAAAATATATCACGAGAGCTAGAAGATGGGAAATTGGTGGTAAATCATCCGAAGCTTAACCACCCGAAGTTGGCTCAGAAACCGACCCCACATCAGTCCTCGAAGTGAGCCAAGATGGGGTAAGTGAAAAAGCTGAAGTTGGCTCACTTTCGATTTTCTCGGAGACAGCAAGTTGACTCACTTTTCTGGAACTAGGTTGAGCCTACATGGATTCAGTGGTTCGAGTTGTAAAATTAGTACGTGGAGGTGAAAAATTAGTACTTGGAGTTGTAATATTAGTACTTGGGTGTCTATCCTTTAGTACAGTAGTATAGGAGGAGGGGGAGACTTTGGCTGTGTTTACATGAGAAATTTCAACCCGGGTCGAGTTCAGCCCGGGTTGAAAGTCTGTACGATAGACAAAAGAGGTGAGCGTTTACATGAAGACAGTTGACCCGGGTCAAATACTGATATGCCGCCAAAAGTCCACTTCTACAGTCCTGTATGGTCACGTTAATCCGTTCGCGCGAAATTTGCATCTGCAGTGCTGTTCAAACCTGGCGCGAGATACGCACAGAAGTAAGTTTGTACGATTTTCTTGAGCCGGGTTGATTTCAACCCTCCCCTTGGGGGGAGGGTTGAAATCAACCCGGGGCGAAATTTCAACCCGGGTCAAGCGCAGTGCGTCATGTAAACGCGCCATTCACTTTGTGCACATGGGGGGTTGAAATCTGACCCGGGTCGAACTCAACCCGGGTTGAAACGCTTCATGTAAACACAGCCTTTGGAGAGGGGCCCGAAGGGCCGATCGAGAAAGTCGATTTTGGCTCACCTGGAAGGTGAGCCAGAACCCCCTCGTCCTATACTACTTGTATGTTGTTGTGAATATGTGGAAAATACATCGTAAGTAAATGTACCTGCATGTGTGTCGTCGTGTATTTCGTACAGAACGAAAAAAGAATCTCAAAAACCCATGTGGTCCAAACACTTTCGAAAGCGATGTAGGAAACGACATCAGGTAATTGACCAATTGTGCGTGTTTATTTTTCAAATCTAAACAAAAAAACCAACAACAACCAACAACCAACAACCACAACTACAACCACAACAACTACAACCACAACAACCACAACCACAACCACAACCACAACCACAACCACCACAACCACAACCACAACCACAACCACAACCACAACAACAACAACAACAAAAACAACAACAACAACAACAACAACAACAACAACAACAACAACAACAACAACAGCAACAGCAACAGCAACAGCAACAGCAACAGCAACAGCAACAGCAACAGCAACAGCAACAGCAACAACAACAGCAACAACAACAACAGCTACAACAACAACAACTACAACAACAACCAAAACAACAACAGCAACAACACCGTGAGAATATAGAATTCAAAATTCAAAAACAACAACAACAACGACAACAACGACAACAACAACAACAACAACATTAAGAATTAAAGACAGATGTAATATTAGTAATAAGCACAAGCTATTTAGTGGGGACCTCGTTTTCAAAACTTAATATCATAATGTTCAATACTAAAGTCAAGACATCTACACTCCTTGCAGTAATCGGGAAGAACTCATTAGTCGATGAGAATTGTTCATAGGAAATCTTTAGCATGCACCTACTGCCGTGTAAAAGAAAAATGTGTTAGAGTTATCTTGCGAACATTGGCCTGGACTTGCAGAATAAATACTATATTTACGATGCAGCCGTGACCACAGTATCTACTTCGACAATCCCTAACCTTGTCAATAGACATGACAATTTGAAAAAAACCCAAAATCCGACGGATCTGGTCCGGTTATAGTATAATCCGTGTTCCTTGTAGCCAACCTTAGATCCAACAGGAATTCTTCGAAAGCAAAATTGGAAATATTTTCAGGACTACGCAGCGGAGCCCCCCATATTAGTGGCGTAGAAGAGTCTGGAAACAGGTTTTGCTCGACCTTCATTGTGTCCATTCCCTTAGAATTTGAGCATAGCACCATCTCCTTCACCCACAGTGTTGATTCCTTACGCGATAAATTCCATTTCCCGCCATCTTCACCGGGAAAGATGATATCCTCCAGACCGAAGACATCCACATATAGAGTGTCAATAATCCAATGACATACGCCAGCATCATCATGGAAGGTGTCGAAACAAAAGACGAAAACATACTTTAGGTAGGTCCCTGGCAGGAATTCGGAAGAAACTGGCTTGAATTCGAGAAGAATTGCAGGATTATGCCATCGGTCATCAGTCACCCACTCCTTACGATAAAGTGTGCCGGAACGAAGTTCTTCATCAAGACTGGGACCCTCAATCTTGCGCCGGGTTGGCTTATCAGGGTGATGAGTATGAATGACGACTCCAGATGGCCTGAATAATGGTGGGCCCCAGACTGTTCTCTTTTTCATATCAGGATTCCTGCTCAAAACGTAAACCTTTCCACTGCCGGAGAACTGTGGGAGATCAATAGAGGACACTAGTGTTACAAAATTTTCCAATTGAACGATGGAATGCTTCGAAGTCATCTTCAACAGTTCCTCTACCCACAGTATCAAGTACAATGGTGCTTACCCAAAAAATGGTCCAAATCCTCTTTAAACGCATTGGGTGCGAAATCCAACCCCGCACCTCCTACGCGTTTTGCCCTTACGCAACCTCCTGCTTTGGTCAGCGCTGTAATTGACATAAGGTGTTTTAAATGTGTTTTCTTAGCATGCAGTGAATTTAATATAATATAAAACAGAAAAGAGATTGTTGTATAAGTATTTGCTGCAATAAACGTTCAGTGCTATCCACCTCTGTGCGAACTCGGAAGGTCACACACACACACACACACACACACACACACACACACACACACACACACACACACACACACACACACACACACCTGTCCTGTCCTGTCCTGTAGAGTCACTGCCGCAAAAGGGTCACGTGATCCCATCACTGGGAAACTTGAGAAGAGAGAGAGAGAGGACACGACGCTCGATGACGCTCCAGGTGCACGGGTAGTCGCATCCGCTTGCCGCATATGCACACGTGCTGGAAGGCTGAGCGCTCCGCTGCTGTTGGTCTATGAGCCACCCTTGAACAGCGATGCCTTCCCCGTCCCCGGACACCGCGAAAGCAGCGACCACACCTGTCACAATGCGCGGCACAACATCCCTCCGCCGGTGCCGACGCTCCGGTAGTTCCAGGTGGCACTGCGGCATCCACCGTTGAGGCACACACATGCCGGACCAAGCCACCGCGGCTTCTCAGCCACCGCCCACACCGCCCGCACTGACTGGCGCCCCGCTGCTCAGACACAGGCCGCGCACGCTCCTCCAGACACTTATGCCGAGCCATGTCTCCTTTCCGTGCAAAATCCCGTCCGCATACCGTACATACCACTCGGGGCGGAGGCTCAGGCACATTGTCAGGCTCTTGGTAGGTGCTGCGCCACTCCGCGCGAGACTCACATGCAACATCATACCATGATGCCTCCACGCCACGGGCACGTAGATCTCGGACAGCACAGTCCTTCCATCTGCGGCGTGGGCCATGTGCTGGGCGACGCTGCAAGAAGGAGCCAAGCAGTACCTGTTTTGGGATGCGGTTGTCCGGCATCCGCGCCACATGCCCCAACCACTCCAACCGCCGATGTGCAATTTTGTCTTTAATCGTCTCGGAGTCTCCCCAGCGCACCAGTAGCTCTTCATTGGTGATGTGTTCGTCCCACATCCGGCTTCGAGAGACCCCGAGGATGGATCGGATGCACCTCATGCTGAAGGTTGAGAGCTTCTGCAGGTCATGCTGAAGGGGCGTCCAGCACTCAGAGCCATACAACAGCAGGGACAGAACGCAAGCATTGAATACGCACCGCTTGGTGTGCATCAGCAGATGTGGATTGGAGAATACAGACCTCCGAAGAGCACCGCAGGCCCTGGAGGCTTGGGCAATCCTTGCGGCGATGTCCCGAGACGAACGGCAACCGCTGTCCACTACAGAACCGAGGTATTTGAAATGCGGTACGCATTCCACCTCCGCTTGACCAAGTTGGAGGGGAGCGCGGTCAGTAAGCGTGATGCCGGGGCCAACAACTACAAACTGAGTCTTCGTTGCACTGATGGTCAAGCCGAATCCCGACGCCACCTCGTGAAGACAGCACAATGCTGCCCCCGCTCCAGACCGAGTCGTAGCGAATAAACAAGAGTCGTCAGCAAACTGGGAATCTGTTAGGCAATGGTGTTGGTCGTCACGGCGGGGTTTACGGTATAAATCGCTGCTGTATGCTGAGCGGAGCTCGAAGCCAACCCCGTCAACTCTCCTGACGCGGTGTTGCCACTGGGTCATCACGGCCCACATAAAGATATTAAAAAGGACCGGCGCCATAGAGCACCCCTGGCGAAGACCATTGCCAATGCTGAACGGGTCTGATAATATGTTGTTGAACTGCACCGATGCTGACATGGGGTCGTGGAACGACCGGATGATGTTGATAAGCTTTTCTGGTACTCCCGCACGGCCGAGGACCTGCCACAGACACCCCCTGGGCACTGAATCATAGGCCTTCTTCAGGTCGATAAACACAAAAAATCCCTTGGCCTGATGTTCGATTGACTTTTCCATGAGCTGTCGGACGGTGAAGATCATGTCAGAGCAGCCACGCCCTCGCCGGAACCCGCACTGGGACTCAGGGAGAAATTCCTCTGCGAATACCTGCAGCCTTCTCTGAAGGACACTCGCCAAGACCTTGCCGACCACATCCAGCAACGCAATGCCCCGCCAATTGTCGCACTGCGACAAATCTCCCTTCTTTGGAATGGGGATGAGGGTAGCATCCGCCCACTCCCGCGGAACGCAGCCATCTCGCCACACATCTCCAAACAGCTCCATGAGCTTGTTGTTGAGCTCCTCGCCACCGAACTTTAGCAACTCTGGCTGTATCCTCGATGAACCAGCAGCGGTGCCATTGCGAAGTCGAGAAATGGCCTTGGAGATCTCATGCATGGTTGGTGGTTCCTCAAGGCTCGACACTACAGGTCGCTGCTCAACGCAAGCCATGATATCGGGGTTGTACGAGCTCTCTGGGTTCAGGACAGATGTGAAATGCCTCTGGAACCGCTTGCATTGATCCTCAGTCGACTGGCACAGGTTTCCATTCTCGTCCTTAATGGCGGAAGTCTTGCACGGAGTTAATCCCTCACATGCAGCGTGGATAGCATGAACGCATTTCCAGACGACTGCCCCATTGAAGCGCGCCTCTGTTGCCTCCTGTGCCTTATTCAAAATCCAAGCCTCTTTGGCATTTACAACGGCTGCGCGCGCCTGCGATCGAGCAGCCCCGAAGCTGGCCCAATACGTGTCGCCCCTCTGCTGACCGTGGGCAAGCCACTCCGCGTAGCACTCATTGCGGGCGCGCAGAAGGGGCTGTATGGTTGCAGAGTTGTCATCATACCAGTCGGCCTGACGGCGTTCGCTCGGGCCCAATACATCAGCGGCTGTGGCAACCACGGTATTGCGCACATGGGTCCACTTCTCCCCAACGCTACCATCGCTGCTCCAGCAATCTCGCAATCCAGCAGATAAAGCGGCACGATACTTGTCCGCGGTGGTCACGCAGCGCGGGGGGCGACGTCCCACATCGTTGACGTCTTGTAACGTGGATGCGCAGGAATCCGATTGATTATGCTCGGCCACCGCCTTACTCCGCAGCTTGCCGACATTAAATCGGCGCCCCCGGCTCGCTCCACGTCGGGCAACCCCCACCGGGCGATGCGGGAACTCAAAGACTATACAAAGCAGCTGGTGGTCACTGCCACACTCAGCACCACGAACAACGCGCACGTCCCTGCAAAATCGCCGATGATCCTGACGCATCAAGATATAGTCGATGCAGTGCCACTGCAGAGAGCCGGGGTGCTGCCACGTCCGCTTGAAGATATCCCGCTTGGGGAACCAGGTGTTGCAGATCCACAAATTATTTATTGCTGCAAACGACAGTAGCTCATCTCCAGAGGAATTCAACTGTCCAAAACCATGCATGCCGCGCACACCACTCCAGCCATCGTCAGCTGTTCCTGAACCCACACGGGCGTTGAAGTCTCCAAGCAGAATACAGCAGTCCCTGTCAGGAACGCCAGCTATTACCTCCTGCAACTGTTCGTAAAACTGATTTTTGCTGGCACGCGGAGCTGCATAAGTCGGAGCATACGCACTGACTACCGTCACCCATGCGACTTCTCCCCCACGCAGGGCGAATTTGAGACGTGCAGTGACAAGACGAGGGCCCACAGCCCGCCAGACCGAACCACCATTCTTCCACGCGTCTGTTGCAAATTTATTGAGTGCCAGGGCGACTCCTTCTCCTCGTCTGTTGCCCGGAGCTCCATCGCCAGGCACGGGGCGACCCGAACACAAGATAGTAAAACCGTCAACGACATAAATGTCATCGCCGAACCAGTGTGTCTCCTGCAATCCAGCCGCCGCCACGTTCAACCTGCGCAGCTCGGCAGCAACACGACGACATTTCCTGTCCTCTGCTACTCGGCCAGAAACGCTCGCCGTAGCTACGCCGCCACTCCTTTCCACAAGGGAGCGAACATTCCACGACCCAAACGTCAAGCAGCGCCGTCCCTCTCTCCCACTCTTCTCCCTCTCCTTGACGTACTTCATAGCTTTTCGGAGCTGGATGGAGATATTCCACTCAGGGGCTCGTCACACCACCGCGAGTGGCGACTTCGGGCGCAGCAAGAGGTGGCGGTATCAAAAAAACTCGCCTCGTCCTCCTGCTACGTGGCTCCCGTCGTCGGCAGCTCACTGTCTACGTACTGGCCCTGGAGACAACCCTCAAGGGGTCGCTCCAGGCCTCTCTTTCGCCCAAAAGTACTCGAAAAACAAGAAAAAGTCAGGAGCAGAAAAATTTCAAACTGCCTCCTTGGGCAGCTTACTGAAACACACACACACACACACACACACACACACCTCAAGGTGCGGGCTGCATATGGTGAAAAACACACACGCACACTCAAACCACCCCCATACTTATCCACACACACACACACACACACACTGTCTCATACTACTTGTAGAAGGGTTCAGATGTGAAGCTAGTCGTCAACATTATTTTATTGGCTGGCACTTGGTTTCTACCTTTCACCCGTCTTTGTCACCACGTTAGTAGATTTTGTAATGTGTAAAACAAATGAAACAAAGACACATCAAAGTGCATTGGCGAATAGGGGCATGAATGGAGCTGTTTGTAGTCACACAGTGCATGAAGCTTGGTTACGTACAGGTATGTGCAAGATTTGTTTCATACAAAACCACTAAATTACCTGCAAAATCCATGTCGTCCAAACACTATCGAAATCGAGATGGGAAGTGATAATTCTGTGTACTGTGCTTGGAGTATTTATAGTACCAGACCTTTTATGGATCTGATGTTCAATACTTGAGATCATAATAAAATCGAGGCATGTACAATCCTTGCACTGATCAGGAGAAATTCATTAGTCGTTGAGAAGTATGCACAGGAAATTCATAGCGTGCATTTACAATATGTACTGATGTCTAATAGGAAGTTATAAGTAATGAAACCAGATTATATACGGTAAACGAGAGCGCCAAATTGGCACAAAACCGACAAGGAGTATTGGTGACTGCGTAGTTATCCAAAGCTGCAGACAGCAATCTGTTTCGGCCGCATAGGACATATCGGTACAGCTACGAGCTATATTTCAGCTGACCTGACACATTTTCTTTCTGTACGCAAAGTTCAGGATCTAACTTACGGAACTTTGCGTACAGAAAGAAAATGTGTTGTCGCTACAATTGTTTGGTGTTACCCCTCGTCGAGGTGTTAACAATGTAACTTAATTTGCTCACTATGTTCTTGTCACTATTATTATTTCCTTCGAGTTTTGTGTCGTGCTGAACTTGATAATTTTCCACCTTGTCACGAGTGTTGTTATCTCATATCTTTACGCTATATAAGTTTTAGTCTTTCCAACTTGAGCCATTCCCTGTATAATCCTTGATGAGAAGGGACCGAAAACGTTCGGATACTTTGACAAGTGCCTTATTTTGACTGGATGTGTGTTTGCGTGGATACTTACGACCCAACACGTACCTTCGTTATTGAAGTATTATCCGCCTCCGACTTCTTGTAAAATTATTATTATTATTATTATTGTCTATTTCCCTCAAACTAGTGAAGATTATTATTATTATTTAAATATTCGACGAGGAGGCAATAATTTTAATATGGCAATAAGTAGGACGAGCTGAAGTGACATTTGTATTACTTTATTAACAATGTAAGCGATGGAAACGATGCAAAAAACAATGTAAAGGGTAAGGAAGATACATGTATGAAGAAAAAAGCGATGGAAAGAAAGATGATTCGAACAAGTTTTCGTACAACACTCTTCAGGAATCACCGTTGTACTAAAGAACAAAATGAGAACAAAGGAAATAATATAGCAATCAAGGTAGGGTAGCAAGATACAATGACAGCACTGGAATATCGAGGTGTGATTTCTCACAAAAGCGTGCAGAAAACAAGGGTATACAAGTAGGAACTAAGCGTGACAAGTGTGTATCAGCAACAAAAGAAAAAAGTGAGAACGACTGATAATAATAAAAATATAACAAACAAGAAGGTGACAAACCACATTTAGGCACAAGTGGCAACAACGTTGCCACACTACACACACGAACATTATTTGAACAATTTTAGGGTAATAACACTTTCTTTCTGGACACACAAATTCGGCTTATGAATGCGCTGACAAACAGCTTCCAAAACTTGTAACTGCAACAGATAACCATGCCGAGATGCATGCATGTTCTCATTTTGTTCTTTAGCACAACGGTGATTCCTGAAGAATGTTGTACGAAAACTTGTTCGAATCATCTTTCTTTCCATCGCTTTTTTCTTCATACATGTATCTTCCTTACCCTTTACATTGTTTTTTGCATCGTTTCCATCGCTTACATTGTTAATAAAGTAATCTAAATGTCACTTCAGCTCGTCCTACTTATTGCCATATTAAAATTATTTGAAACTCGGATGTTGAGCCATAAATAAAATGTAGAAGAGAAAAGGACATATGGATACGAGTTAAGAGTAACTTTCTGACTGTATATAGTATCATGTTACAGTGATGGAGAGTTACTCTTAACTCGTATCCATATGTCCTTTTCTCTTCTACATTAAAATTATTATTATTATTTGAAAGTAGGACGGAGGCAGAAAATATTACAAAAAATGTATTATCTACGCATGCATCTACGCAAGAGTCACCACCAGCCAATTAGGACATGTGTCAAAGTATTGAACGTTTTCGTTCCCTTATTGTCAAAATACTACAGGGAATGATGGAAATAAGCTAAAAGACTACAACTATAAGGAAAAGAAGTTCAGAAACATATCACTCCAATTATGTGTAGAAGTGACACGAAAAAATAGATGTGAAGAATCAAGAAAACAGCATGCAAATCCAATA
The DNA here is from genome assembly GCF_964019385.1 of Sycon ciliatum. Lineage (NCBI taxonomy): Eukaryota > Metazoa > Porifera > Calcarea > Leucosolenida > Sycettidae > Sycon > Sycon ciliatum. The sequence goes on along the minus strand of NC_088649.1, from coordinate 1,561,264 downwards.
AGTGACAAAAACGTAGTGACAAGAGAGAAATATCAAGAGATCTATTTCGCACCATCGCACCTTCGCACGCGCGGTAGGTCTTTGTTACATCTTGCCGTGTTGGAAGCTTTGTACATACGTAAGTTAGACCCTGAGCTTTGTGTTCAGAAGGAGAATGTGTTGTCTTTGCAGTTGTTTGGCACTGTTCGTCGTGAAGGTGCGAAATAGATCTCTTGATATTTCTCTCTTGTCACTACGTTTTTTGTCACTTATTGGATTTGCATGCTGTTTTCTTGATTCTTCACATCTATTTTTTCGTGTCACTTCTACACATCATTGGAGTGATATGTTTCTGAACTTCTTTTCCTTATAGTTGTAGTCTTTTAGATTATTATTATTATTATTATTAAAAAGCCTACGTGGAGATAAAAATGTAATCAACGCAATAAATAGAGTAAGCTGCGCAGTCAGTACAAACACCATTAGCAAAACTTGTTTTCATGTAAATAAAGAAGCTTGTTCCTAAACGTGGGTAGGACCCTTCAGCACCTGGAGGCACGGATCCACCAGCATGTGCCTCTTCACGTTATGCCTGTTGAGGCACGGTCGTCAAGGCCTAGACGAGGTCGTCCCCCAAAGAATGGTACTGAGACTGGAGGTGCACCCTTGCTGGGGACGGAACCAACTGGGGTGTCGTTGTCTTCTTCGTCGGCATCGGCTTGTTTGTCATTGCCTTCGTCTTTACCGTCTCTTCCTTCTATCCCGTCATCATCGTTGGTATCTGCGGTTTCGTCTTCTTTGACTTCCTTGGTACCGTCATCCGGTGTGTCCACCTCCGGTGGCAAAAAGTAGAAAATATTACAAAGAAATTGAAAGAATGTATTGTCTACGCATGCATCTACGCAAGAATCACCACCAGCCAATTAGGACATGTGTCAAAAAAAGGATTGAACGTTTTCGTTCCCTTCTTCTCAAAATACTACAGGGAATGATGGAAATAAGCTAAGAGACTACAACTATAAAGAACAGAAGTTCAGAAATATATCACTCAAATTATGAACCGTATTGGTTTATATCCTCACAAAGCAAAGTGTAAATAGCTGCAGTGCAAAGCGTGAATGACAACAGTGGTGAAAAGTGACAACCACTGGAGCTGGTTGTCTCTTACTTAATTAGGTGATGGCTGTAGCTGGTTTAAAGTTCCGAAGGTAGTACCTATTCTCATGGCGACACTTCGACACAAGCCCACTCCTTTTGTTGAGAGAGAGGTGCTTGGGTGCTTGCGCGATTGCCAATTTCTCTGCCAGGCACAGGTTGCACCTTTTGCTTTTGTTGCTGTAGGCCGCTGCTCTGCGGTGTACCGCCCATTGAATGCTGCATGCCTTCCCTTCATCCGTTTTGGTCCAGACGTACTGCGATAGGCGGGTGTCCTTCTCGTGTTGTCTGTGGCGGAATGAGGATTGGTGGTTATAGTAGCTTTGTGAGGATATAAACCAATACTGATCCAGATTTCCAATTACTGTTTTCTGATGATCGCTTAGTGCGTGAAACTCTGAGTAAAAACACTTCCTCTGTCCTCCTATTGTTTGAACCAGCTCTACCACTCGGTATTGAGCACTCTCTTGGACAGCCTGGAACCTCTCTGTTTCACTCAAATTATGTGTAGAAGTGACACGAAAAAAATTAGATGTGAAGAGTCAAACACAGCTTGCAAATCCAATAAGTGACAAAACTTAGTGACAAGAAAACGAGAGAAAATATCAAGAGATCCTCTGTCAGATACTTCTTCTTTCGTAATTTTCTAAGTCCTGTCCTCTCTTTTCTAAATGCGGCTTATCCATTCGCCTTTATATCATTTGGCCTAGTTCCCGTTTATTGTGCGAATTAAAATAAACCAACCAACCAACCAACCATCATGGGATCTATTTCGCACCTTCACGACGAACAGTGCCAAATAACTGCAAAGACAACACATTATTCTTCTGAACATAAAGCTCAGGGTCTAACTTACATAATTATGTACAAAGCTTCCAACACGGCAAGATGTAAGAAAGACCTATACGCGACAAAACAGAGAATACATCATCGGAATACCACTCACGACAACTAGCACTGCCCGACAGGTGATACTTGATTGCCGATGTTCTGTTTCCCTGACCCGACGACTTGGCCGTTGTCACCTCAATCCTGCCTCTTGCCAATCTCTCCCATTACGCTCTCTCTTTCTTTCTCTCTCTCTCTCTCTCTCTCTCCTCTCTCTCTCTCTCTCTCTCTCTCTCTCTCTTCTCTCTCTCTCTCTCCCCCCATAGCTCTCTCCCTTTTGAAATTCGCTTCCATAGAATTGGGCACCATTGCCCGTTTGGCCTTGCGAAGCAAAATAAAAATCAACCACAACAACAACGCCCTGCATCCCTGCAATTCCGATTGCCTCGGTCGACATCAGTATGCTGCTCCACGTCCAGTCTGTCCTGCTTCCGTGGTCTACCTTGTTTCTTCACATTAACCATTGTTGTCACTTCCAGTATTGGTTCTTTTGACTCCTCATCAATTCGTCTCCTCAATTGGCTTCTGATGACTCGTCCGGGGCTCGATTGTTCAGATGCCAGTTTCGGTGGTTTCCGTATCGGTCTCTTCTTGTTGTTGACTGTTGTTCGGGTTGGCTCCAGCCCTGCGCCCGATGAAAAGGAGGAGGGTCGGCAAGCGTATCCACAGCGGACTTGGACGAGACCACCTCAGACACAGACTGCACTGGACACTTCGGCGGACGACCACGCAGAGGCCGAGAAGCACATGCAGCTACAGGGACAAGATTCAACGGTACAGTCATGTTGACGGATCCGTGCGCCCAGGTGCTGAAAGGTTCTACCTACGTACCGATTTTCACAATTTCGGCACTGAAAGAAATTAATTTTAAAATTACTTTTGCTTAGTGTAGGTAGAACATCCTTCGTTCCTAGGGAACGAAACCGTTCAATACTTTTTTTGACAAAATAATGTCCTAATTGGCTGGTGGCGATTCGTGCGTAGGTGCATGCGTAGACAATACATTTTTTTGTATTATTATGTCTCCTTTATTCACTTCTGTCGAAGGCGATAAGCCAGACCCACCGGAAAATATTTCCATGGGTGGGACAGCAAAAAGAAACCGAAAAAATAAAAGCCAAAACCCAAAGGGACAAGAAATAGGGGAAGGAAGAGGAGAAAGGAAAGAAACTCAATCCGAACTCCAATATCAAAACAATAATACAGAATTTGCAGCGACGGGTATTGTACGAAATTAATGATAAAGACGTTGATGTTGTTATGGCGATTATTTGACATTGGGATTCGGAATCGGTACCAGTCTATTGCTGACGCGTCTAGAGTCCGCTCTGAAGTAGCACAAGTGACAAAAGCCGACACCAGGACTCAAGTATGGCCTATGCAAATTGTAGCCACGTGCAAAAGCCTAAACTGGCCAGCGTCAGAGTGCTAAATCAAAGTATATCAACCAATGAAGGGTGTAACAGAGGAAATATCTTTATCAGTCGTTATTCAAATCTCTTGGCTATTGTACATGAAAACGCAGCGGATGTGCATCTACATGTTAAGGAGAGTTCTTAGAATTTTAACCGAACCTTGGATAGCCTCCTGTTTTTTTTTTTTTACTATGTTCACATTCCCAGCTCGAAAATAATAAGAAAGACAATGATACTGAGACTAGGACGAACGTGACAACTATTGAGCAGGGGCTGCAGCGAGACGCAGCAGTGATGGTGGGGCATTGATGGCTCTGCCGACCTGAGGTCTCGGCATCACGGCCAAAAACACGCACCAAAAACAAAAGATAGAGCTGTACGAGTCAGCAAAATGAAAAGAAAGGAAGGCCTTAAGGGTGAACACCACCGAGTGTGCGGGAGAAACTGTGAGACTATTAACAAATTACAAGGGCTGTTACTGAGAGGAGCATCATCATGGCTGATCATGGTGAGTCGGTTGTCTGAGCCAGTTGTGGTGCATAGATAGGGATAGAGGAGAACGACGAGAGCATCATCATAGCGAGTCGACTGCCCAGAGCCAGTTTGTGCTTCGCAAATGGCGATAAACATTAGTTTTGAATGCTTGTATTCCCTTGCTGTGGGGAGGCTGGGACAGAAGAGCGGCGGGGAGGGAGTTCCAGTCACTAATACTGCAGTGTGGGAACGAGCGCTTTAATGCCAGCGGGTCAGATGAAAGCAGCTGGTGTTGGAGCTGGTGATCATGGCCAATGACGCTAACATGCTCGCTGCGAGTTCTGGGGCTGGATGAGGGGAAATGGCGCGGTGGCAAAACAGAGAGTAGCTGCGGAGGGCCAGGCAGGTAATGCAGCTTGTATAGGCAGGCAAGCGAGGCAACAGTACGACGGATGGCCAGGCTAGGTAATAGTGCACCTGGACCGATGATTCGCAGAGCACAGCGTTGGATATGATCCAGGCGTTGCAGGTAGCTGGGCGGAGCACCTATCCAGATGAGGGGGGCATACTCCATAACTGGTCGAACAAATGCCTTGTATACTGTGGTGCGGCCGGCTGGAGAGAGAATGTGCGCTGCACGGCGCAGGAAGCCCAGGCGTTGTTTGGCTCGAGTGGCAACCTTCCGGAGATGAGTGCTGAATGACAGCTTCGAGTCAAAGGTCACTCCAAGTAAAGAGAGAGCCTTCTCCTCAACGACAGGAGTGCCGCCGAAGACAATGCGAGGCAAATTGATGGGGGTTCTGCGGAGAGTGGCGGTCATGGCTTGGGACTTCGACGGTTCGAAGGAGATGCGCCATCTGCGGCCCCACTGATGCAAGCGATCCACAGAAGTCTGGAGGCTCAATCCTGCGTCGGCTGGGGATGTGTCGAGGGATATCAAGCTATACAAGGTAGTATCGTCGGCATGCGCCTCCAGGTGGGCTCCGGGTGACAGGGTCTCTGAGGCGTCGTTCACGTAAATCAGGAAGAGTGTAGGGCCGAGTATGCTCCCTTGGGGAACTCCTGCTGATATGGTATACAGCGATGAGGTTTGGCCGCCCACCAAGCATTGAATGGACCGTCCACCTAGGTAGGAAGAGAGCCAGGTATGCAGGGGGCCGCCAATGCCAAGATGGCGGACTTTGTGGAGGAGGCCAGCATGGGACACACGGTCGAATGCTCCGGCAATATCCACGGCTAGAATACGTGCTGCACCGCCTCGTCCGACGGCTGTGATCCAGGCGTGGTGTAGAGCCTGTAGCGCAACTGAGGTCCCGAGGCGGCGACGAAACCCGAACTGGTGGGGTGTCAGGAGTTTGTAACGCTCAAGGTGATTCATGAGCTGACGATTGATAAAACTCTCCATGATCTTAGAGATTATGCTCAGCAGTGAAACTGGACGATAATTCCTTAGGGCGGATCGTGAAGATCGCTTGTGGATTGGAACCACGCTGGCAGTCTTCCACATTTGTGGCTGGACTCCGTGCTGGAAGCAAAGAGCAAAGAGCTGACACAGTGGCTTGGCAAGTTCTCTAGCGCATTCCTTCAAAACACGAGCGGAAATACCGTCGGGTCCAGTCGCCTTTGAGGCATCCAGGCGAGCTAAATGCCGGTGGACTGCATCGGGGCGAAAGTGGACTGTCGTTAGTGCAGGTGCGTCAGCGAATGCCGTGTCCGGTAAGTCCAACGTGGTTAGGTCGCGGCCGAGCACACTGCACTTGTGGGAAAAGAAACGTGCGAAAGCCTCCGATTTCTCATAGCTTGTGGCCCTCTCGCAACCTTCACTATCAACGAGCAGGGGAATGTCAGTGTTCCGACCCTCGCCACAAGCGCACTTTAGCTTCGTCCACCATTCCTTCTCCTTCAAGGACCCATTCGACAAGCTATGTCTGAGGCTGTTCTCTTTGGAAACTCTAGATCTAGCGAGGACTGCGATAGCATTGTTTACAGAACGGGTAAACTCATGTTTCAGTGCAAAAATCGTGAGGGTGCTTCCTCCAAGTGCGCCAGCGTTTGTCCTTCTCCTTCATGGCGGCTGCACACTCAGGTGTCCACCATTTCGGATCCGTTGCCTTCACTGTCAGTGTCTTGGACGGAACGAACTGGGAAACGGCTTTCATGATTGTGGCAGTAACGTGCTCACACGAAGTTTCTGGGTTGGCAGTAATGACGGTTGACCAATCAACCTGGCGGAAAAAGGATCGGAGGCGGTTCCAGTCTGCCTTTTCATAGCGCCAGACAGTTCGTTGCACCGCCGCTTCATGGGTAGGAAGAACACCTGTGAAGTCTGAAAGAATTACAGCGTGGTCAGATCGACCAATAGGGGACATTATCTGCGTGGTCACTGGAGAGTTGAATGTGGACATCACCAGGTCGAGTGTGTTATCCCCGCGAGTAGGACTCTGAACGTGCTGCGTGAGAAAGTGGGCTGTGCATGTGTCTTCGAGGGCTTCCCCCGCAGGTGTGGTCTTCGAGCTATGGAGCCAATTGCGGTTATGCACATTAAAATCACCAGGAGTATGAGGTTGGCACCAAGTGCACGAGCAGAGGGAAGGATGTCATCAAGATGGTTAATGAGCGTAAGGTCACTGGGCCCCGTCGAACCTGGCCTGTAAGCAGCGCCCAAGACTATCTTTTGTCCAGGGGACAATTGAATGGATAGCCAAATGAGTTCGTGATGTGAAGAAAATAACTCATCAATTACCATGGCTGGGAGTGTAGATCTGATCCATACCGCCACTCCGCCACCGCGTGCTGTTCGATCCAGCCGGAAGGTGGTGTAGCCAGGGAATGTGGAGTCGGATGGTGGGACGGTTTCAGAGGAAAACTTTGTTTCCGTCACTACTATGTCGGGATTATGCTGGTGCAGTGTGTGCTGGAACTCAGCTAGCTTGTTTCCTAAGCTAAATGCATTGGTGCAAAGGAGTCTGAGTGAACATTTAACGGTACTGACTACATACATTTAAAAAAGATACAGCTAAAGAAATTGTGTTCTGATGATCTATCATTACTAATAAGACATTATAGTTCTAACAGTTCTTACGGTTTTCATGCTTCTACAGAAAGGTTGCTGAAGCGAGATCCAGAAACATTCTCTTTTCCCCGCTTTCCCTTCTTTCCCTGAGCTGCCACGCAAGGTTCTGTGGATTTACTGGTTGGCGATGACTCATGGCGTTTTCCACGACGTAGGGGAGGCACTTCTACAAACTCCTTCATCCAATCGTGGTCAGCGGCATCACTCAGGAGTTTGTTGATTCGAAGGTCCTGGGAGGCAGACAGGGACTTATCCTCCGATTGGTGAACAGGTTCCTCAGGTTGTGAATAGGCTTGGTCAGAAGCGCATTTGTCCAAGCACTGTTCGGCCGGCTGACTGGCAGGTTCAACAGTCCCATGCTCAGCAACTGGAAGGGATTGTGTCAAACAAGGCTTCTGACTAGTAGGGTTATTTATCATCGTGTTGTTCAGTCTGAGAGTTGTTGTCGGTGGATTTCGAAGAAGCCTTGCCGGGCTCCGTGGCAATGGACATACTCGCAGAGCTAGAAGTACTCGCTAGCTGAGAGTCTTTCAAGACCGGTGCCTCAGCGTTGGATTTACACAACTCCGATAGTACGTCAGGTGAGGGGGTCTCCCATCGCCTGGTGTGCGCTGAAGGCATCCGTTGTTTTCGGACTGGACATGCACTGGCCAAGTGAGCAGGGGAGTCGCAGATGCGGCACGTGGGTTTTTGATCTTCGTAGTGAACTCTGAATCTTGTACTGCCTGTTGTACTGACATACGATGGAATGGCCACGCCAGGTGTCAGCATAAAAGTGGCGAATCTGACCCCAGTGGCGGCAAATTTGCCAGACTTCAACTTCAGGCGGCCATGTCGAACTGTGCCTACTACCGTACCGTACGAAGATAATGCTGCAATGACTGCGGGATCTGAAATCCAGACAGGAATGTCGTGCATGTGCAACTGAATGTGTGGAGTTTTCTGATTGATTCTTGGCAGCTGAGCGTGATGTGGCACCTGCCTGTGCTTAGCAGTTGAATGGATACAATATCCTCATATCCGTGACCCTCTAGAGCTTCTAAATAGTCATGAATGCTTACTTGTTTCAAAGCTGGGAAAGAAGCAGTACAGCTCTTCAGGTGGGCGGGTGCAACACCTCTCCATGCGTCCAAGCTCTGGTCACCCGTCGTTGCAACATTTGCAGGGTCAGACCCTGCCTCCATGCCGTCTGCTAATGCTTTACTATCAGTATACTGTGAAATACGGACCTAAACGGCCATTTCTACCGGAGCCCAAAAAACGCAAACCGGCCTCGAAGTGGGTTCTGCCTTGTTGCACAATAGCCAGGTCTCCTCCCTGCACAGTCTGAAGGCATTGAGGAGTCTCTCTCACCAAGCCTCCCAGGGCACCGACAACCACAGGGACCAGGTCAACCTGGGCGAGGGACCAATTCTGGAAATCTCCCGCTTCAAGTCATAATATTATTTCGAGCGCTTTTCAGCCATTTTATTATTGATGTTGTTCTCACCAGGGACGCTGATGTCTATAATGATTGTATGCGATGCGCTCCTTGTAATCAACAAGGAGCAGATCGGGCCTGTTTGCTGTTAGTTTCAGGTCAGTTGGGACCGAATACTCCCAATAGAGCCGATACCGATCACTCTTGACCAATGCCTTGAGCTGGTGGTCGAATCGTGAAGCAACACTAGGTAGATCTCGTATTCTACACATTTCGAAGTGCACATATTTGCCTATCCGGTTATGACGTTTGATGTAACTGGTCCGAGCAAGAACTGAGCAGGCACTAACAATATGGTGAATTGCTTCTAAGCTGCCCTTGCAAAGCCTGCAATTGGCATCAGTTCGAGAAATTGACTTCATTATGTCGTATTGGTAATTTTTCGTTTTGAGGTATTGGTCTTGTGCTGCCATAATCATGCCTTCAGTTGAAGGTTTCAGTGTCCCTTATTTCAGCCACATGAAGGTAAGCTCCTTATCTAGGCGATTTTCCTCACAGGCCGGTATGTCCAATAGTCTTACTAGTTTCGTCATCATCCAGTAACTTTCGGCATTCTTTGTTGCCGTGGCGCATAGCTCCTGCTCTTCTTCGTTGCGATTTCCTTCCCCTCTTGGACCTTTCCGAACCTGAGCCTTCCAAGTTGGAGGGTTGTTGGTTTGCGCCTTGGAGAAGTGTTGGAGCTAGGTGTCAGGTCGCCGAATGTCTCAGTACTCCTTGTCAGTTTTGTGCCATTTTGTCGCACTCGCTGACTGTATAAGATATGGTTACGTTGGTGGACAGTTTGTCATAACTCGTAACATTTTGTCCTTTTTCTTTCTTCATCATAATAATAATTCAAGGGGTAGTTTGCAGGCGGTGAAAAAAAACAGTTTCGCAATCGGTACCTTCGCATGAAACAACGAAAATCTACACAATTCAGTAGACACTTCCTTCTATCAAACGTTTTCTTTCCCTTCTCTTCAGGATAGTACAGGGAATGTTGTAAATTTGGAAAAACACAACTATATAGAAAAAGAAAGAAAAAGTCAACAATGCAATGAATATAACTAAATGTGCACTCATATCACAACCATGGGGACTAGGCCTTGACGGATTATGCTAGCATAATATTTCGCATAATTCCTACCAAAATCGAATAATCGCATAATTCGAGGCAAATTGCATACGAATCACAATAAATCGGAATAATCCGCCCGTTCGCATCAAGTTCCATACAGTTGTACATGTTCTACAAGTACAAGTACAAGTTGATGCACGAGGAAGTCGTAGGTTTACGACTCCCTTGATAACATGTCCAGTCCACTACAATCAGTGACGGTCGTAGCTACAATTGTAGGTCGGACGGCGCGTTGACCCCGTTGAACTTTTGCTACTACAGTACAACGCCCTATACAAAAAAATCCCCCTGTTATTTTGCACAGAAGCATCATATACATTAGCAGCATATGTGAGCATAATGCGGCATAATATGATAACTTTTAGCATAAAAATAGCATAATTCTGCCATTTTTTCAGCAATGCGAAAAGCATAAGTTCACGAAAATATTAGCATAATCCGTCAAGGCCTAATGGGGACGAATAATGTATTCCAGAACGTTTTCTTGTCACAATTATCAATGGAATTCGTGACTAAAGAGAATGATGAAACTACAATAGGATTTACACACTTGGAGTGAAACAACAAGGATACAAGCATAGTAAGAAAAATAGCACAAACCTAGGAAAAGTTGCCCAGGTAATAAAAACTATAGGTGAGGTGAGAAATGATAGGAAATTCGGAAAGTGCAGTGTTACAATGGACATGTATGTGTAAAAACCCTTTTGTAGTTTCATCATTCTCTTTAGTCAAGAATTCCATTGATAATTGTGACAAGAAAACGTTCTGGAATACATTATTCGTCCCCATGGTTGTGATATGAGTGCGCATTTAGTTATATTCATTGCATTATTAAGATTATTTTCTCCACATCGCCTTTTAAAAAAATCAACACTTCAACATAGGCGGTAAAATGATTAAAGTGTTAAAAACTCAAAAACAAGAGCTGCAAGTTGTAGACAAACACGTTGAACACATCAAGGAAAACTTGTCACACGTTCACGAGGTGTGACACCAAACAACTGCCACGATAACACATTCTCCTTCTTTCCACATAGTTCTGGATCTAGTTTACGAATATACAGAGCTCCTAAAACAGCAAGATGCAACTTAGACCTTCCACGAGTTAACAAGATATCACACTATACAAGCGCAGGAACCAAACAAACCAGCCCAACGGAAGAGAACAACGGCAGACGTCGAAGGTGACAGAGCTAAGTGATCGGACGTCGTCCATCAAGCGTCATTTGTCGGGCAGTGCTAGTTGTCGTGAGTCATAGTGATGACATCTTTTCGATTTTAACTCGTGGAAGGTCTAAGTTACATTATGCTGTGTTAGAAGCTCTGTATAATAAAAAAAGAACGATCCCGGAAGTTTCGCAGGAATAGAACCTTTGAGAGAGACCAGAGACAAGTCTAACGTGATTGAACTTCAAGGGGACGGTACTATACCCGGCAAACCATCAGATGGTACCTCACTTGACTCACAAGATGCTGTCGCCTTGTGGCAAGGCATATGATCCTCACACGTGACCTATAAGCAACAGGCAGATTGGGTGACCACTGTGGAAAGTGATCTTCGAGAAGTTCAAGGACAAAATGAGGTGTGCATTTTCATCACGGAGGTGCAAGAGTTTTTAGCTGGTTTTTAGCTGGCATGCCGCACTGGAAGGCACCAGGCCCAGATGGTGTTCAGTGGTACTGGATAAAGAAGTTTACTTTTTTGCATACTGCAATGGCCCGAATGCTTAACGCATGCCTGCAGGATGCCGAAGTGCCAGCTTGGATGAATCATGGTCACACAGTTCTGATCATGAAAGACCCTGGCAAGAGTGCAAGTTATGTCACCAATTACCGACCAATTACCTGCCTTCCAGTCACGTGGAAGTTATTTTCTGGCATTCTGAGCAAACAGTTGCCAGGATACCTTGACACCATCGGGATCACCAGCTGCTGCTCTGTGTCTGAATTGCAAAAGAATGCTCTCCTTGGCTCGGCAGCTATCCTGCGTAACATTTGTAATGCTCTGGGGTGGGTGGTGGAGTTCTTTCGGTCCTATTATCCTCCAAACGCTCTCGTGTTTCCTATGATCGATATTTAAAAACGGGTTGTGTGTTTCTCTCTGTTGCTTACCTACCAAAATATAATATTATCCATATTGAAATAGTATTGCCTTCTCCCCCTGGCCCCTGCCACACAACCACGCAAACAACGTGGTCGAGTTTCTGACTTCTTATACAAACGGAAAGGACACAGGAGGAGAAAGACGAAAACAAAGGTGAAACGAAAGACAAAGGAAACGGACACACCGGAAATGACATGAAGAAACAACAAAGAACAAGTAGTGATAAAGTGACGACAAGTCAGGACGACCGATCAGGGACTAATACGTACAGAACGCATGACCAAAACCAAGACAACCAGACCACGGACGAATCACACATGACTCTCATTCCCAGACCAAACTAGCACTGCGCATGTTCAGCATCCACTTGACAGTCACTCTCACACAGAAGGAAACAGATCCTCACACTCTGACACGCGTACTCTTGCATGCACCACATATCATAAACGTCAAACATTTATTATTATTATTATTTTTTTTTCTTATTTTGTTAGGGATTTCCCAATAGGCAATGTTGCCTTTTTACTGGGAACCCTAAATGAGACTTTGTGTGAGCGCGAAACAAAGCAGGCGACTCGGCCAGGCGACAAGATGGAGGCAGCGCATTCCACCTGTCGGCACCAAGATACGCAATGGAATGGAAACCATACCGGGAGTGGCAGGCAGGCAAGACAAGAGCAGCTGTAGCTTGGCCCCGGGTTGTGGCAGCAGAATGTGGGCCAGTGCAGCGGGGAGTGAATAGGAGGCTGAGAAGCTCACACGTACACTTAGACCATAATATTTTTTATATATTTATTATTATGACATCAGATACTGGCCTCTACGAGACAAGAACCAAAATTAATACAACAACATGCGTAAATAATTTAGAAAAAACGTCGAACGGAATTTCGCGACAATATGATGCATGGCCCCACCTTTGGCTGCTGGATGCTAGCCCGACGAGTGCCTCCTGCCTTGGGCCGAGTGATGATGGACAATAAGAATGGGAGCAGTACTACACAGCAAAGCACCTCCAGCACATACTGGTTGTGGAGCGAGGAACGCATTGCCTCCCTGCGTGAAGCTCTTGCTACCTGCAATCTGCAGTACGATCCACACCCCACTGACCCTCAGCCAGTAACCTCATTCTGGAACTTCAGGAGAGACCAGATACTGCAACTAACCCTGCACTACTGCCAAGTGACCAGAAGCAAATCCCGCAAAAATACTACGCCCACTCGTCCCTAGATGACGGAGGAACTCCTCAGCCGGATCAAAACAAAGCATGAACAGTTCCGCACCTACCAGGCGACCCAATTAGACTCGGAAGGGAAACTCTACACAGCCCAGCGTAGCCGAGTAACCGCTCTTTTGCGACAGGCTACCGTATTCTGATATAAGCACGGTCCTTTATTTTTTCAATGTACCTCCGCCCCGTGCTATTAATGGAGACGTTCCTTTATTGGAGACGGTTCCATTATTATTTCAACCTCTTTTCAGAGCGGCATGGTGCCATGCCAAATCCATGTCAGACACACACAATTCAGGGTTTTTTCGCCGGTACAGATAATGAATTAACACAGTGTGCTTATAATGGAGACTGAGCACTTTATTTTTTGAATGTCGCCCCAAGGTGTTATATTATTGGAGACGTGCTATTATTGGAGACTGTGCTTATATTAGAGATAATACGGTAAGTCAGATTTTGTCCAGCTAACAACGTCAACGGGGACAAACCTACACCGTCAACTGAAGCACCTGAAGAAAGCGCCCAAGCAAACAATTCCCACACTCTCGACAGCCAACTCCACAACAGCAACGGCTCTGGAGAAGGCTACAGCTCTCAACGAGTTCTTTATCTCCCAAATCCAACAGTCCGGCTAGTCCGTGGACAAGACCGCCTGTACTACACCAGACATCAACACTACCCCTGATATAACTCATACTCCATGCCATCACTCAGCTGGCTAACAAAACAAACATTCACGGTTCGCGTGAGACTCGGCTGGAAGCTGGGCTTTCCGCATCCGTAGGAACGCCACCACCCTTCAAGGATCAAGGCGCAGATGCAGCTCCTAAAGCGGTGGGAGGTGAGTAGGTAAGCTCACCAGCAAGTGGTCAAAGACCGAAAATCCCATTCACTGCATCCATGTTTTACTCATGCTAGGCCACGAGTTCCCAATTAACTGTGGGTCGCAGCACGGCTGGAAAAAATCCTTCCACTTCCAAGCAGGACTTGAACCTGGTACCCTCTGTTTCTCAATCATGATCTTAGACCATCACACTATGCCTGCCTGCCTGCTGGCTAACAAGGAGGAATTTTATAGTCCTTGGGGGTGTACTCAGACACTTGCTTGTCCAAGCAATTCATTGGCTTGTTTGTTTGTATTTATTTTGATTCGCAAATTCAAACGGGCATAGAACCCAATAACAAGAAAGCGAATACGAGAGAGCTTGGAAGCTCAGGGCCCTACGCTATGCTTTGTTACTTAGCTCATCGTGCATGTTGTGGGAACTGATGGAAATGTTTCCTGGGAAGGCGCTGACTCTGCCGAGCACGCGCGTTCTGGAGTCGACGGGATCACTCTGCCGACGTTTCCTGTGACCGGCGCTGACTCGCCCGTTCACGCCTATTTTGGAGACGACGGGATCTCTCTTCCAAAGTATGTTTTTGCTGACGCATCCTATCACCTATTCGGCAACTAACATCCATTCTAATTTCATTTCCTCCTCGTCTCCCTATTTCTTTCCAGAAAGTCTCTCTATACATCAGGGAGTCGTACTGTATTGGCAGCTACCCTAACGGGTCACGCCGCCCACCACCCAAGCATGGGTATGATGAGGGACAGTAGCAACAGAAACAGAAAAAAACAGCAAGCAGGGAGAGAAAGCAAGACAAAGACGGCGATAGTAGTACATCTGGTGTGCGACGTATAGAAAAGAGAAATGACAAGAGATGCGCACAAAATAGGAAACAATAATTATTTTTGCAGTTCCGAAACAATTAACCAGGTGTTGGAGTGTGGGCACCCGAAGTCCCACCTGGACTCCACTGGAAGAACATCCCACGCAGGGATATCAGCGATAGGCCAAGCGTTGAAAAACAGCCATGAGGACACATCGTCTAGAAGTCCACCGCGCTCGAACTGAAATTGCAGGTTCAAACAATTTTCCACGCGGCGTCAGGCAGCGTAACTCTTCTCCCTGCATCACCATCCATCTCCAGCAACCGTCTCCACTCACAGCTCATGCCTCTGCCACCACTGTACTCCTCCGAGCTTCGCAGTTTGAAACCATTCGGGAGAAGAGAAGAAGAGAGAGATTGGTTCTCTTCTCTAAGAACTAGAAACTCACTCTTACTCCCTAAGTGTAACTCATCCACTCTTTTGCGCTCCCCTCTCTTTATTGCTTATTTAGAAAAGCGATCCTGTCAGCTTTTCTATTATTGTGTTCACATGGCAAGAAAAACGACACCGCTATGCTACGTAAGTTTCTACGTAAGGTGCTCGGTATTTCACTTAGGCTACGTAAGTCTCTACGTAAGGTGCTCGGTATTAGATCTACCAACGCGTGGTAGCAGTGTGCTGTGCACGTGCACGACAGACATTGTGTTCATGGTATAGGCAAAGCCCGATTTTGCCAGGGAAGGTTCGATATTTTGCCGCAAAATTTTGCTGGCTCATCGTCGATATTTTGCTTTCATTTTGCCAGGCCACTCGATATTTTGCTCCCTTTTTGCTCCAAAATGTGTGTCACGTGTGAGAAAACTGACCGAAAGTGGGTTACGTGTTGGCAAAAATGAGAAAAAGTGAGTCACGTGTGGGTAAAACTGTGCCGAAATGAGTCATATGCACCGTATATGTGTAAAATCTCCCAATTCCCAGCCAACACACCGATATTTTGCTCCATTTTGCCAGCAAATTCCCTTTCAAAATTCTTCGATATTTTGCTAGCAGAATTGCTAGCAAAATCGGGCTATGCCTAGTTCATGGTGCATGCAGTCCGCGGATCCGTGTTGGGATATGTGCATGCGCGAGGAACTTCCGTCTTTGGAACTGCTTCTTGCATGAGCTGTTTCGGATATTTCGTCTCATGGCCTGGCTTATTTCGTTTCGGCGCTGCTGAGACCTCCTTTCGCGGAATATTACTCAATGGCAGGTGAGTTGACCAGTTGCCTTTGATTCATTTGCTTGTGTTGACTCTTTCATTCACGAAAAGTGTGCTGATTTTGGGGCGGAATGCAATAAATAATGGAAAAGTTGACAGGATCTCTTTTCTAAATTTTGCTTTTCTGTTGCCGAGGCCTCCTTTTACGGAATACGCGATGACAGGTGATCTCTAAGTTGACCGGTTTCCTTCGATTCATTTGCTTATGTTCACCCTTTCATTTTCAGAAACGTGTGCTGATTTTATTCGGATTTAGATCCATTTTTATCTCTTTGCCCTTGTCTACAGTGTGCGAAGAACGCGAGTTCACCTTCTTGACGGTAAGGCTTTTGTTAGATGTGTTGTCGAAATACTCATATTCATTGTACATTGGTACGTTACAAGTAAGGCACTGGTCAGTGGCATACTATCGTTGGCAGTTCCCAATCTGGAGGGAAAGGTTCAAGGACTCATTGACCGGGTTTGCAAAATAAATTCGCATATCAGGGAAAATCTCTATTGTGGAGAGGTTCAGTAACTTGTTTGTTTCATACGATACAATCCAATGGGTGCAGTCTCGTCTCGTGAAAATCTCGTACTTGTGTGATTGGATTTGTTTACTAGAGTCTGGGCTGTTTGATTTGTGAGTACCGCCGAGATTGCACTGCGCCAAATAAAGTTTCGTGCCGCCAAAGCAAGAATTACGATCTGCAATCTGTTTGTAGTACCTGTAAGAATGTGGAATACATGTATCGTACTTTCTCTGTTGCTGTTTCAGTTGCCGTCATGTTGTTAAAGGGGAAGTTAAGGCAAAAATTAAAATTTCACCAGTTGTAGTCTTCGGCGTGCTGAGTCGAATGGTCTTGGTCCGAGGAAGCTGAGACGCTCCCTTCCTACTTGAATCCCAATCGAACTCGCGCACTTCCACCGAAACTGGGTGACTGCGCCCTACGAGATGGGATTTGTATGCAAAATGTCACTAAAAGCGCCATTTCGTTCTTATAAAAGCACGGATGACCGCGATTGGCCCATATGTTGTAGTCTTTGGGACGCTGAGTCGACTGGGTTTTGGTCCGAAAAGGCTGCGATGCGGCGTTCCTCCTTTATTCCCAATCGAACATGGTTGAAGAAGCGGTCACGTGGCCCTGGGTGCCCAAATCACCTGGTCACCACGCCAGCAGGTGACAACTTTCACACCAAGGTTCAACTCGGGTTCAACTCGAGTGACAGGACTGCACCCAAAAAAGGTCAAACAGGCTAGTAAGTTGTACCCTGCAGGCACGGTGACCAGGTGACTGGTGTACGCAGGAGCACGTGACCGCTTCTTCAACCATGTTCGATTGGGAATAAAGGAGGAACGCCGCATCGCAGCCTTTTCGGACCAAAACCAGTCGACTCAGCGTCCCAAAGACTACAACATATGGGCCAATCGCGGTCATCCGTGCTTTTATAAGAACGAAATGGCGCTTTTAGTGACATTTTGCATACAAATCCCCATCTCGTAGGGCGCAGTCACCCAGTTTCGGTGGAAGTGCGCGAGTTCGATTGGGATTCAAGTAGGAAGGGAGCGTCTCAGCTTCCTCGGACCACGACCATTCGACTCAGCACTCCGAAGACTACAACTGGTGAAATTTTAATTTTTGCCTTAACTTCCCCTTTAAAGAAAGGTTCAGTAGAGAGGTTCTGCAAAACGAAAATTCGAACGAAGTTTCGCGATCGCGACAGTCCTTGCGAAAGTGTGTGCGAATTTTTGAACGAACTTTGCGTTCTGCACTTTTTCGTAGTTTGCGCGGGCCAAGTGCACGTACGCCATGACCCGATCTCACGAAATTTCCTACGACTGTTCATTTCGCGTTCCCTGCAAGTTTCGCGTCCAAAGGTGCGAAGTTTCGCACTTCATGATGCATGGATGTAGAGCGAAAGTTTGTACGCATTTTCGTTTTGCAGAATCTCTCTAGTGACTCAATTGTTTCATACGAGACAAGTCAATGAGTCGGTGTGGCTTAGAATCTTTCACTGTAGAAGAAATCTATTCGTATGTCTATTGGAGATATAATTGTATTCTCTGGTTATAAAATAGGTTAAGCTCACAGAATAAATAACATCGGTCCCTTGGTGTTCGTCCTAAAGAGGTTCGACTGGATATCATTCATACTCACCAAAAGATGTGTAAGATTTTATTATTGTGGAGTGCCTTGTTTATCTCTCAGTACCTCCAACCATAGCCTTGCCCCTTTTCTCCTCAGGATCAGTGTAGTTGTTGGAACGAGGTTTTGGACTCAGCGATGTATTCGTTTACATTTTAATACATGTTTATTGTTCCTCCTTTGCTGTGTTGTTTTAGACAATCGTGGACTAACAGTTTGAAGTCATTGAACTACTTCCAAAAGTTGTATCGACATCTGCAGGATTACGATTTCAGTTTCAATATGATGCTGGATGACCTTATCACGATAACCCATGACTATAAACCATTATAAACACAGAATCAACAAAAACATCTGTGACACGCACCTGGCGCATGGCTACATTTCTCAAATAAATCTGATTGAGGGTGGAGAAATCTGAAAGGCAAGACAATTTTATGACAGAGTCATGAAATTCTGCAACAGCAACATGCACAGAATGACCTCCGTATAAAAAAAGTATCACCACCACTGCTCACATGTTTCCCCGCAGAAGAACATGCATAATGCTAGTGCCATTTTCTGCAAGAAAAGGCTTGCACATCAATGCGTATAATATGGTATTGATATGATGTGAAGGCCATCATTAACATATTGATATAGGCTGTCCCTCCAGAAACTTGCGGAGACATTTCGGAAATATCGCGGAAAAAGTTGCGAGGTAAAATGCCACAAATTGCGGGGAATATTGCGGATTTTGTCAAATATTGCGGGATTATTGTGGTAAAATTGCGGAAATTGCGGCCGATTTTGGTACTTGTACTGTATACATGTAGTGGTGTACGATGTACGGGTCGTACAGCATAAATCATGCATGACAAAACAGAACGTACGTGTGCTGCGCTGACTGTGTTCAACTGCAAGACAGCTTTCCTCCATCCTCGGACAACACTCGACGCGAGCCTTATTTTGTGACTTGTCAGCCGCTGATTTGCCCAGAAACTTCTCCATTCTGGTGTCGATCTCACAAGCAAACTACTGATGAGCTTCAAGAACTAAACAACATCGAAGAAAGACCCGAATATCGCGGTTGCTTTTCGAAATATCGCGGTGCTTTTCAAGTATCAAGGACAGTTTTCTACAATAACGCGCATGATTTTTCAAATATCGCGGATATCACGGACTTTTGTTCAAATCGCGGAAAACAACGCGGCCGCGGAATCGCAAGTTCCTGGAGGGACAGTATAGGGCATTCCATTGATTGGTGACAGAAAAAAACAAAAGAAATTATAGCAATAAAAACTGCTTTATGGCAGTTTTCTAAAAACAGTTATTGTGTTCTAGTCCATTGACCCCGTCTAAAAAGTAAGAAATTAATGAAATGTGATAGCTGAAAATTAAAATTTCACACAAAACCTCACAATAATCACAACACTTGAAATGCTGCTTTCAACACTAAACTTGTACTGCACCAACAATTGGCAACATGCATGCATAGGAAAGAGGATCACGAGGGGAAAAGGTCTTCTTCATGTAGCTTTTCATTCTGTGTGTGATTATTGTGAGGTTTTGTGTGAAATTTTAATTTTCAGCTATCACATTTCATTAATTTCTTACTTTTTAGACGGGGTCAATGGACTAGAACACAATAACTGTTTTTAGAAAACTGCCATAAAGCAGTTTTTATTGCTATAATTCTGTTTGGCTCACTCTACCCAGAGAAGTTAAGGACCTGACCTCACTCCGCCTGTTTAAGATCCGTGCCGCCCCTTATTTACTACGACATGCATAGCTCATTATCCACATGTCCTTTGCGTCTCTGTGTTTTTCACTGTTTTTATTTGACATTATCTTTCTTTACGGAGTTGTTGTTGCTGTTCGTTTTGCTACTCTTTCTTTTTCCCTCCCCTTCTTTCTATTTATCGCCGTGGTTGGCAATCACCCACTCTCGTAATATTGGCCGGTGTTTCCACCGAGTCTTGAGATGTTGCAATAAATAAAAAAATAAAAGACACTGCCTTGGCGACCGCGTCGCGGAACCCTCGCCCCAGCAAATTCAGAAATACGCCAGGGGCAACTCTGGTGGACCCAGAGCCACCCCCTTGGCAAGACTAGTAAAAGGAACGACTGAAAACTCAGATAAAACGGAGCTACAAAAAGTGCAACCGTCCCCTTCAAGCACATATGCAACACACAGGGAGTCGTATACATGTACATAATATTGTGGCCAGCTGTTTGTAGCCAGCTGTGTTTGATGGTACGGTACGGTACGGGACAGATACGGGAGCCAGCAAATGGCCAGCTGTGCGATACGGTACGGGACAGATACGGGATAGCGCGAGGCGTGACACAAACAAACAAACACCAAACGAGAGAGCTTGGAAGCTCAGGGCCCTACGCTATGCTTTTTTGCCTAGCTCATCGTATATGTTATAAGAACTGATGGAAATGTTTTTTTCCGTTGATTGGCCACATCATTAGACACCCTTAGCAAACAACGGTAACGCTATTTTTTACGGTACTCGTACCTTGATCACCCAAATAGCGTTGAAGCTGCAGCGTATAAACGTTATGGGGGCTGATTTATCGTTGTGACCAACGGTACGTGTTTTGGCCAAATATTGCATAGTCCGTACGCATTTCACCTTGTATCGCGTATATGGTGACAAAAATGGTTGTACCGCGCGAAATCAAAGCTACTCTCGTGGCAACAGCGTACTAAAAATAGCGTGCATCTTGCTAAAGGTCGAACCCAAATCACGGTATTTTCCCCCTTACGATAATACCGTTACAACATAACGTTTTTTGCTAAGGGCGTCTATTGTATTGCAAAAACGTTTCAATCAGTTTGAATATTATGAGTTAGGCAAAAGTATTTGCAGAATTTATTGCAGAATGTCATTTCTTTAGTATCATCTACATGTAGGTTTGCAACGGGCAAACCAAAGTTATCATGCCACAGAAGCACTCGCGGCCAGCGCCTCGCAGGCAGTCCGCAACGCCGGCTGTCATCGTACATCGTCCCCAAGCGTGGGAAAATGGCACATGCGCAAGCGTGGGACTTGCAGCCTTGCTGGCAATGAACAGCAGCGAGACCTTTCTATGCAAACAAATTTGTTTGAGCAGCTTGGCTTGCAATATCAGCAGTGTTGTGCGAATTTTCTAACAGCAGGAACAGGAGATCCGCGAGCTGATCCGCTCCTCCATCCGAGAAGCCATTTCCGGGGACGACTCTGGTGAGCCGGATGCTGAGATCGCCTGCGCAACAAGACCTGAACTCGGCAGGTACTACAACAACTTTGTAGGTAGGCTTGACTCTGACGTGCCTGTACATGCACCCCCACCACATGCCCACACCCGTCCCCTGCGTGTTGCACATGTGGCGAGAGAGTGGTGGAGAAAGTGCTGCGAGGGGAGTTCGTAGATTTAGCACTCCTCCTCAGGCTCCTGCGCCTCTCAGCAGTGCCCGCTGAAACCTCAGCCAAACGTTTCAGGCTCGAGAACGACTCGGATGGGTCAGTAGTGCTGGCCCCAGCCTAGCAGAAAAAGCGGAGAGTCGAGTCTATTGGCCTGGGCCGAAGCGTGGGCAGTGTTGTCCATCATTGTAGGCATGCAACGCACACACTGCCTGAACGAACTGCTGGTATACCAGCATCACGTCCTAAGGGCGTTATGCATTCTACCCTCAGCAAGAATCTTAGATCAGCTTTTGACTACCCTGATGTTGTGGATGCTCACCTGGGGCAAGAGGGCATGTCTTGATGTCTTGCCAACTAAATCGGGCGGGCATCGCTTGATCATGCATGCATCTTTCAGCCCCGGAAGCTGGTCCGGCCGTGCGCATGCGCTAGTCATGTCTCTTGCATTGTCATTGTCATCGTTCTTTATCTCTTGCCAATATGTGCTTGCCATGCCTACATGATGCCAAATCGCCATTGGGGTTATACACCCGGTTTTTTCCCTCACTACTGCGTCCGTCGGCGCGAGGGTTTTTTCCCGGCTGGCTTGGTCCAGGAAAATTAATCTGACGGTCCCAAATGGTTCTGCATCATGGCCTATTTCTGTTATCCGCATGCACATCTTTCCCATTTGAGACACACTCTGTTCTCAGTGCTTGCTTTCATGCCTCACTCGTGATTCGGTTCACATCTGGCTGCGGCCAGCTACCCTTCAATTTGTGTGCTGTCGCTATTGCTGTCTATAATCTGTGTGTACCAGTATATATATGGCGCGAGAATGTATTCTTACAATCCATGAGAATATTATGCCCTCAACTGTCATGCATACCTCTATATTTAGCATTAGATGGCTCTACTCAGAGTCATTGGCGTCCATGCGGAGTCATTTGCCGGCTCCATGCGGAATCATTTGCCGGCTCCATGCGGAGTCATTTGCCGGCTCCATGCGGAGTCATTTGCCGGCTCCATGTGGAGTCATTTGCCGGCTCCATGCGGAGTCATTTGCCGGCTCAGCTGTGAGCCATCTAGCGGTCCCTAGCAGAGCTATCACACTAGTTGCTCGAATCGGCGCTCCCATGGAATGGCATTGCCCTATTCAGAGACATCAGTTGGTCCAAGTCCCCCAGCCTTCAGCTCTTTACTGACACGCCTGGCGTCGGTTTCGGCGGGCTTTATAACACAGCGCGGTTCTACGGCACCTGGTCAGCACACCAGTCGGATGGGCCATTTCGCAGCATTATCTGGCGGGAACTCTACCCAATTGCCATTGCGCTCTCTTTATGGGGAGAACAATGGGCGCATCATGCTGCCCAATGCCAACAAACAGACTATTTCAATAGCGCACATCATCTCCGTCAGACGCTACTGATCAAGGCCGGCGACCTAATTAGGGACTCAGTAGCCCCAAGTTCTGCCCGCACATACCTGCCAGGGACTAGGGCGTATTCGAAGCTGTGTACACAACTGGGATGCCAGCCGAGTAGCCCGTCGGTAAATGACTTGCTGGAATTCATCACCCACTGCGTATCCGGTCACAGATCTAGCGCAACCATCCGAGTATATGTATCTGCCGTGAAGTATTACCTCCTCTGCCATGGTGGGCCGTCACACATAACTCGGCACGATAGAGTTACAGCAGCCCTGGAGGGAGAGGAGCGTCAGCAATGGCAGCACCGCCAGCAAGCAGCACCGACACAAGGTCAACGCCAGGCTATCACCCAATCAGACCTGCAGCAGCTCTTGACCCCCGTGATCCAGCGCTCCCACTACTGCGAATCGGACAGGTGCATGCTCTGGGCCGCCTTCATGACAGCCTTTGCGGGATTGCTCAGAGTGAGCGAGGATACTGCGGCCTCTCCCCGCTCCGCTTCGAATGGCTGCACTCTGACCCTTGGTCAAGTCTCACTCACTGGGACTCAGATCAGCATACGACTCGGGATAACAAAGACCTCCCAACGTGGCACTGGGGGCCAAGTCATCTTGCAGCCATGGTCCGGCAGCCAGCTCTGCCCTGTCCAAGCAATGCGCAAGTACCTCACTATCCGCCACGCAACGCAAACGATGTCACCGCTGTTCATATTCTGAAGTGGGCAATATCTCACAGCCAAGGATGTGAACTACTGGAGGACGAGAGTCCTAGGTCCGGGTGGTAGCAGTCACTCCCTCAGGATCGACAGGGCTACTGCAATGGCCGGAAGGAATGCCTCAGCTTGGCAGCTCCAGAAGGCCGGCCGCTGGGCTAGTGACACGTACAAAACGTACCTCCGTGTGCCGGCTGGCCTGCCTCTTGGCCAGCAATGAGCCGGCTACGCTGCCATGTGTGCATGCGCGTGCTGCTGGGCACTGTGTTGGTATCAATCCTGCCCAAAATACTCTAAGCACTCTGCACCCCCTTATGTAGGAATATGACCTCCCAGCAGCCACATATACAAACTCTTTAACGCATTGTGTTGCGCACTGTCACTGCTAAGCTTATCTGCAAGCATGTAGCGCAGCGTTTGCTCAACCGCGGAAAGAAAGCAAGAAAAGCAGTGTGTATATGCGGGGTTGCCACTAACCACTGACTCTTCTTGGGGAAGCAAGCAAAGCCCCTCAGCTGAATGCATTTTTGAACAATTCTCTGCATGCGCTTTCAAGCACTGGCGGCACGCGCTGCCCAGCAGCAGGACCAGCTGGTCCCAGCATAGACACATTGTGTCCAGCAGCCGGGCCAATTGTCCCCAGCATACAGCAGGACCGTCCCGTCCCAGCAGTCATTTGACTACCTGCGCACAGCCGTGCCCCACAAGGGCACAGCAGCATTAGTTAGGACCACATGGTCCCAGCAGGACCAGCTGGTCCCAGCATAGACACATTGTGTCCAGCAGCCGGGCCAATTGGCCCCAGCATACAGCAGGACCGTCCCGTCCCAGCAGTCATTTGACTACCTGCGCACAGCCGTGCCCCACAAGGGCACAGCAGCATTAGTTAGGACCACATGGTCCCAGCAGGACCAGCTGGTCCCAGCATAGACACATTGTGTCCAGCAGCCGGGCCAATTGGCCCCAGCATACAGCAGGACCGTCCCGTCCCAGCAGTCATTTGACTACCTGCGCACAGCCGTGCCCCACAAGGGCACAGCAGCATTAGTTAGGATCATTGGCCTTAATCTCTTGCACTGCCTGCCATCTACCAGCATTGTAACAGAATTTTCTACAATCCCGCTTTGCTGGGCCGCCTGGTATAAATGCATTGTTGCAAACAATTCGCAGATTACAAATTCTGTTACAAAACACTTGATATGATCCAGCCGCAGCAGCTCGGCAACCCCAACTTCCACTTGCTTGATGTGCGTGTGGGTGATAATTTTGGTTTGCTCCTTCTTCTCTTTTTATCTCCTTATACTATATGAGCATCTCGAAATCCACCATAGAAAACTTCTTCGTATCCTGTTTAGTCTACCCCCTCTCTACCCTTCTGCTTCCCTGTATGTCCTTGCAAATGCTTGCCCACTGTCGACCCACCGTCAAAAATTAATTTGCACTTTTGCTCACAAATTTAAACTAGCTCTACATCCTCCTCATCTTAACGTGTATAACTGGTTCCGAATCACAGATGGCTCCCAGACAAGATGCTCTGTTGCCCTCCCCTTGGCTAAAACGTCCTCCCTTGTACGCTCTCCACTCTTTGTTGCTTACTCTGCTTGGCTTGCGCTGCCCGCTACTACGCGCAATGCCAGTACCCTGGACGCATTTAAATCTGCTCACTAGATTCACCATCACCTGTCCCTCCCATGCTTCTCCGTCTTGACCATTACTTTTCTTCTTTTATTCACCATGGTTGGTTAACACCCACATCTCCCGTACTGGCTGATTTTCTTCTCATGCCATGAGGTGTTGTCTATAATAATAATAATAATACTGTAAATCAACAAATTTTGGCCGATGAGAAACTTTGGCCGATGAGAAACGAAACTTTTCGCCGTCATTAAACTTTGGCCGATTGGACTTTTCAAAAAGAAATCGATCGGTACTTTTGCTCTCACATGCATCCATTGCTCAATCATGCATCATTTGCCTCTGTGACAAACTTTGGCCTGCGATTTACTTTGGCCGGTTGGTACCAAGCGGCGAAATCAGCGAAATTAAATCGCTAGCGAAAATTAGTTGATTTTAATACAGTAATCGGATTTTCTGGCCTTTTTGTAGTAATGCATGTACATTGACCTGTTGAGCCAATGACGACGCCGAATGCATGGTTGCCTGTGGAGAACATTAGATAACTTTACAGTCTCCTAAAAACGTATCCTGTCCGACGGCAAAAGATGCTGCAGATTTAATTTTTCTGCGCGTCGACGGGATGTCTGTCCTAACGTTTCCTGGGACCGGCGCTGACTCTGCCGATCACGGGCGTTCTGGACTCGACGGGTTGTCTGTCCTGACGATTCCGGGGACCGGCTTAGACTCTGCCGATCACGGGCGTTCTGGACTCGACGGGATGTCTGTCCTGACGTTGCCTGGGACCGGTGCGGACTCTGCCGATCACGGGCGTTCTGGAGTCGACGGGATCTCTCTTCCGACGTTTCCTGTGACCGGCGCTGAATCGCTCGTTCATGCTTATTTTGGAGACGACGGGATCTCTCTTCCAAAGTATGTTTATGCGGACGCATCTTATCACCTATTCGGCGTCTATTCTAACTTAACTTAATTTCCTCCTCGTCTCCCTATTTCTTTCCAAATCTCCCTCTACATCAGGGAGTCGTATACATAATACGACGAATATTGGTACGGTACGGGACAGATACAGGAGCCCGCAAATATTGTGGACAGCTGTTATGTACAATCCTGTAGAGCCTTTGTAGTCACAGATACGGGACAGATACGGGACAGATACGGGATAGCTCCAGGCGTGACACAAACAAACAAACACACAAACAAACACCAAATTAAAGCTGTGTGGACCCTGGCTAGCGCCAGACGTTACTGAAGTAACGTCTTCTGCATAGCTACGGGAATTAAAGCTGTGTGGACCCTGGCTAGCGCCAGACGTTACTGAAGTAACGTCTTCTGCATAGCTACGGGAATTAAAATTATAATGAGAATTAAAATACAGTAAAACCTGTGACTAACGACCACCCCTTGGGGCCAGAGAAAGCGGTCTATAGTGGCAGGTGGTCCTTAGTTAGAGGTTTGCACCGCACAACCATGTATGAATGTGAGACAGTCCGTGCCTGGCAAAGTGGTCTGTAGTACCAGGCTGGTCGCTAGTCACGGTGGTCTTTAGTTACAGGTTTTACTGTACTTAGATCTTCAGCGTAGAGTCAGCGGTACATCAGAGGGAGATCGGGTACAACAGAAAGAGAACAGAAGAAAAACAGAAGATTTCGCTTATAAGCTGTGCAAAGTTCGAGGGTACGGAATACTATGGTGTGACCAACTGTGTAGCAGTCTACAACGTGTGGGGAATGGCAGCTCGGTGGAATTCTGGGATGTTGCCCATGGCTCGCACCGTGTCAGGTATATGGTTCCATAACAGGCAGCCGCGAGATGCCAGTCGGCCTTGGCCTGCTCGGCTTCTGGCTATTGGTTGTTGTAGGCCCAGACTGCGCTGAAGGCGAGTTGCTCCGCAGTTGCGAACAAACAGTGCCTGCGGAGCAGGACTGCCACGGTTATGAACGCACCGCCATACCAGCACGAGCAGTTTCTGGCGATATACAGTAAAACCTGTAACTAAAGACCACCGTGACTAGCGACCAGCCTGGTACTACAGACCACTTTGCCAGGCACGGACTGTCTCACATTCATACATGGTTGTGCGGTGCAAACCTCTAACCAAGGACCACCTGCCACTAAAGACCGCTTTCTCTGGCCCCAAGGGGTGGTCGTTAGTTACAGGTTTTACTGTACCTTGTCCACGCGATAGAAACAGAGCCTCTCCAAGGGGTCACTGGCCCTGGTAAATCGTGGTCGTCCGAACACCGCCCTTGCTGCGCGGTTTTGGGCCACCTGCAAGCGGTTTAGCTGGTTGTGGGTCAAGCCGGAGCCGTATGCTGACAATCCATGCTTCAATGACTACGGCCTAGCTAACAGCATAATATTTATGACCAGGTTCCATGGGGCTGATATTGCATCCACACCAGGCTCTGTAGTGATGCTCTCCAAGCCCTTCACCTGGCATGAAAACATTATTATGCACACGGAGAGCAATCATGGTGGCTATGACTACGTAGCACACAGGCTCATGAGGTTCGTACTAGGTGCAGATACATTCAACGGTTACCTTACCCTACAGGAACATATTTTCGAATTTTTTGGGAGCTGCTGCATGGACCAAATAAATGTTTAAAGTTGCTCAGCGTCCAAGCCAACGAAGCAGATATCGTCTTGTGCTAGCACTCGTTGCTCTTCCAGTCGTGAATCGAGACGCCTTTGCTCTGCATCGTCACTGTCGATATCCGACAAATTACTAGTGAAGGAGTCGTTCATCGCTCGACAATATCCATGATAAAAAAGGCCTCTTTTACGGGCAAACAGAATACAATTGACAGTGGCATGTAGGCCTTGGCGGATAATGCTCGAAAAGGTGGCAGATTCTGCTTTTTTTGCACCGAAATTGGCAGAACCATACAAACCTTATGGCGGGCAATTCCTCGAATTCTGCTCCATTTCTTTATCCACATACCAAACATGCATGAAACTTACCAGAAAAAGTACCGAATTCTGCCAATTTTTCTGCCGGCATTATCCGCCAAGGCCTAGTGGCATGGCGAATGATTAGAACACAACACCAAAATGAAAACAATTGTATGTGTGAAAAAACGCAAAAAAACGAGAGAAAAAACAAAAACAAAAAAACACCAAAAAAAAACAGGAAAATACAAGGGCTATGTCCTGCCCACCATCGTCTCCAAAACCTCACAGCCGGCCCTCCGAGATTGACAACTCTCGCAATGCATTCACAGGACGGTGATATGACGATCAGGCACCGCGGATGCACATGATCGCCGACCGCAACAATGCAAACGCCAGTCGACACCGGACATATGTCATTTTCCCGGCATACAACTTCGTGTCCCCACTCGAAATGAGGCCACACAGGCGCTTGACAAATCTGGAGCACTCTGGCGCACAACAACCGGCCGTGGTGATACTAGTGGAGTAAATGTCCCAGGCTCAACAATATCCACTCCGTCGTCATTCTCATCAGCGCTGCTTTCTTCTACACAAAGTCTGCAGCCTCGCCGAGTCGGTTTGCGGCAGGAGAGAGTCGTCCTCCGGAGCTCCGCGGCTTTCACCTGACTCCCTTGATGAGCAATCGCCATCCCAGTTATCACCAAAATGTCGTTTTGTGATTGGCGTCAACAACGATCGATGCGCGTGCAATGCTCGCGCCCCGGGATCGTACTCACTTCAGAAGTTCTTCGCCAATCAGGCGCAGGTGCGTGGTGTTTCCCAGCCGTGTCTCCTCACTTGCCTGGGGCTTGCCTAGCTAGCTAGTCACTGACAAACAAACAAACATGGGCTTGTCAGGCGGAAAGAAAGACTAGTGACAAGAAAGACAGAAACTTGAGAAAGGTGATGGGAAGTGTCGCGACTTCTCGTCACTTTTTGATCAATTTGATATCAAACACAAGACTGATGGTTTTCGCTGAACCCCGGCTCATATCAATCCTGCTGCTCAATTCAATCTGCTCGTGCACGAGCCACGCTCACGGCCGCACATCTAGTTTGATCACTGCTAGACGTGATGAAGCTTTCGCATCATATACTTATCTCACTATAGTGATTATCTCTTATTGGCCACAGGCCATCGTGAGACTAAAGATTCGAAACAACAACAACAACAACAACACAGCATCTCACCTTCTCATAAGCGTATCTCTTATTGGCGATGGTGCCATCGTGAGAATAAAGAATTAAACAAAAACAACAACAAAAACAACAACAACAACAACAACAACAACAACAACAACAACAACAACAACAACAACAACAACAACAACAACAACAACAACAATTAATGATAGGTGTACTTTTAGTAATAAGCACAAGGTATTTAGTTTGGATCTTGTGCTCAAAACTTATAATTATCATAATACATGTATAAAACACTAAAGTCAAGACATGTACAATCCTTGCAGTAATCGAGAAGAACTCATTAATCGATGAGAATTGTTCATAGGAATCCTGTAGCATGCACCTACTGATGTCTAAAAGAGCACTTTGTTAGAATTATCTTCCGAACATTCGCCTGGACTTCCAGAAGGAATTCTATATTTATGATGCAGCCGTGACCCCAGTATCTACTCTGAGAATCTGTAACCTTGTCAATGGACAGGACAATTTCGGCACAGGTCATGCGCGACGGATTTGGTCCGATTATAGCGTATTTCACCCCCCTCGTAGCCCACCTCAGATCCCACAGCAATATTTCAAAATCCTGCCTGGAATTATAATGACCACTAATCAGCGGAGGCCCCCATATCAGTGGTGTAGGAGAATCTGTGAACAGGTTTCGCCCAACCTGAGTAGTGTCAACTCGGTCGGATTGTGAGAATCGCACCATCTCTTCCACCCATAGTGTGGCTTCCTTATGCGATAGATTCCATCTCCCGCCATATTCACCGGGAAAGATGATATCCTCCAAACCGAAGACATCCACGTATAGAGTGTCAATTATCCAATGACATACACCAGCATCATCATGGAAGGTGTCGAAACAAAAGACGCAAGCATATGTTACGTAGCTTCCTGGCAGGCAATCATAAGACGACAACTTGAATTCGAGACGAATTGCAGGATTATGCCATCGCTCATCAGTCACCCACTCCTTACGATAAGGTGTGGAGAATTGAAGTACTGCAGGAAGACTTGGACCCCCAATCCTACGGCGATGTGGCTTATCTGGATGGTGCGTGTAAATGACGGCTCCAGATGGTCGGAATAATGGCAGGCCCCAGACGGTTCGACTTGTTCCATCAGGATTCCTGCTCAAAACCTCATCACCGCAACTGGGATTTTTGGAACACAATACTTTTACGAATGTTTCCAGTTGAACGATGGAATGTTTCGAAGTCATCTTCAACAGTTCCTCAACGGGCAGTATCGACTACACTGGTGCTTACTCAAAAACTGTTGGAAATCCTCTTTAAATGCACTTGGTACAGAGTCAAACCCTGCACCTCCTGCCCGTTTTTGTGCTTTGCACAGTCACCTGCTTTGGTCGGCGCTATAGCTGACACGAGATGTTGTTAAGTTTGTTATTTCAGCATGCAGTGAATGTGCTATAATGTAAAATCCGAAAGAGATTTTCCCTACCAAGTGTTTGATGCAACAACACGTTTAAAGTTTAGTGCAATTTACCTCTGTGCCAGCTGGAACATACATTTCTAATTTTTCTTTAGCGCAGAGTACTGTATAAAAATTTAGGAATATTTTATATTGCGGTGTCAGGGACCTACCAGGTTTTGGACATCACGCATGAGGTGCCTGTTGTTTTGGGGACTTCTTTGTTAGCGCCAAAAACTCAAGCACGAACAGTTCACCAGCCACACTCCACGACATCTACATGTACTTGTAGAAGTAAATTCAAATTTGACGCTAGTCGTCAACATGATTATGTTGGCAGTGACAGCACTAAAATATCAAAGCGTGATGCTGCTCACAAAGGTGTGTTGAAAACAAGAGTATGAGAATTCACTCTACCTTGCTTCTCTTACCAGGCAGGCACAGTGGGTTGGTCTAAGACCATGAATGAGAAACGAGAAAACGAGAGGAAAAAAACGAAAACGAGAGGTACCAGGTTCAAGTCCCGCTTGGAAGCGGAAGGATTTTTTCCAACCGTGCTGCGACCCACAGTTAATTGGGAACTCTTGGCCTGGCATGAGTAAAACATGGATGTGGCATATGGGATTTAGGCCTTTGGCATCTGGTTGGATCTGATCTATCCTCCCCCACCGTTAAGGCGCCGGTCACACATGCAGGCGGCGACACCGCTTTTGCGGCTGCCTCCAACACGCTGGCAGTGGGCGCTTTTGCGGCTCTTTTCTGCCGGCGGTCACACATGCAAAGGCTTTGGTACGCACGCAGCTTCACGGGTCTCCACAGGTGTCGTAAAACTTTTCTCTGAAAAAGACTGTAGCCTCAAAATTCTTCAGGAAGTTACCTGCTTTGTTGCATTTTGACTGAGTTGGCTGTTTCATTTTCAATTCCTATCACTGTTGTCTTTCCTTTCCTGCGCTGGTATGGATCGCAGAAACGCCCAGAATCGCCGACTACGTCGTGACCAGCGACTGCGGAGAGCTATGGAGATTGCCTCAATATTCATGTTGTTCAATTTCTCTTCGTTTGAATCTTGCGGAAGCTCCTTGAGCATCGGTGGACGCCTGAGTCGAGTCCCATGTCGGATGGGACTCGACTCAGGTGTCATGGTGTCTTGTCTTGACCTCGAAATAGAGGGAGAGAAGCAGTTGCTCTTGGTCAGCAGTCCACTTCATGACGAGAGATGAAAAACTAATTTTTCCAAGATCCAAGAGATCCAACAACGACAACGCCGCAAAAGTTGCACTACCGCTTTTGTGTTTCGCCACCAATTTTTTGGTTGTGGCGCTTTTGAGATTGCCGCCGTGGCGCCAGTGGCACCAGTCGCAGTATCCATGGTGATCCGGGGATATCCCAACTTTTGTGGTGCAGCTTTGGTGGTGTCGCAAAAGCGCCATGCATGTGTTGTTGTTGTTGTTGTTGTTGAAATTTTATTTTGTATCGCAGACCAAACGGGCAATGGTGCCCAATATTATGATGGCGATAAAGTAACGGCCGAGAGCCAAGGATACAACAAGCAAGCCTCCACGAAAGAGAGAAAAACACAGAAAACACAGACTGCAAATACTCAAAAAGAAAAAAGAGAAAGGGAAAAAAAAGAAAAAGAAAGAAGAAGAAAGCACAGTTGAGTCACAGTTGAGTCACGACTCCAAGTCCAAGCCTAGATGCTGGCTAACCATAAAAATAAACCTTTAAAAGTCTCTTGAATGATCTATGGCAGGCGAGGGACTTGAACTCTTGGGGCAGGGCGTTCCATAATTTAACAGCAGAAACGAGCGGCCGACAGTCACCAGAGACTCGCCTGGTGGCAGGGACAACATACGCATTTGTATCGTTGATCCGAGTGACGCCTTCAGTCTGGCGACGTAGGCGCTTGGACAGGAGATTACTAATTCTGGCGGTGTGGATACGAAGCATGAGGAGGCGGAGTTTACAGTGGGCGTTTTGGATGATGGGGATGAGGCCTAGACGGGTGTAGATGGGATCTGTGTGGGAGGGGAATGGCTGGTTGGCAACGCAGCGGATACATCGCTTGTCGAGGACCGAAAGCTGATGCCGTTGGTGCGCAGAGAGAACCGAGAAGAAGGCATTAGATCCATACAACATGTCCGGTAGTATTAACGATCTGTAAAATAGCAGGGCTTGTTGCTCAGTTAAGCAGGAGCGAATGGCTCGCAGCGCCGTCAGTTTCTGGTAGGTCTTCCGTGTAATAGTTGCAACTTGAGTCTCCCACCGAAGCTGGGTGTCGAGATGTAGACCTAGATATCGAGCATTTGTGGTCTGAGCTAGGGGATTTCCATTGCATTCTATGTTAAGTAACAAGGGCTGCCTGCGAGACGCATGAAGGGCTAGAACGTGGGTTTTGGAGGGATTTAGTATTAAGCCTCTTTCTTCCAGAAAGCTGGCCAGGTTGGAGACTGAACGGGAGAGGGTTAAATTCAAGAATTCGACGGATTGACTGATGGCGTCTAGCAGGATATCATCAGCAAACAGCTGTGAGTGGGCTGGAGCTGTGATCTGTTCTATTTCCATTGTGTAGATGGAGAACAAAAGAGGACCCAGCACACTTCCCTGAGGAACACCACACTCACAGGGAGAGAGGGCGGACGACTGGCCATTGCTCAGGACGACTCGCTGACGGCGGTCAGTTAGGTAGCTCATGAACCAACTGAGAGCCGTTGAGGTAATACCAAGCTGAAATAGATCTGTAACCAAAATTTGGTGTTTGACCTTATCGAAGGCCTTGCTCATATCGACAAGTACAAGACCTGTATGGCGCTGCTGATCCGCTGCCTCCAAGTATCTGTCTACAGCCAATGTCAGGGCATCTTCTGTGGAGTGAAGTGGGCGATATGCGAACTGGTTTGCGGGGAACAAGGAATTTCCGGACAGGAACTTACAGAGTCTCGTGTGGACTACCCGTTCTAGGACTTTGGAAACTATTGGTAATAACGATATTGGTCTATAGTTCTTAGCCACAGCTTTGTCGCCTGACTTGAAGAGGGGACGAACATCCGCAATCTTCAGAGATGCAGGAACAACACCAGAAGCCAGAGATGCATTGATTAGTATGGTGAGGGACGGTGCAAGGACAGGAGAACAGTGTTTGAGGATTGCAGCTGGAACCTGATCGCTGCCTGCAGCTTTGCGCACGTCGATGTTGGAGAGCAGCTTAGCGATCTCTTGCACACTTGCTGGAGCAAATTCTTCGAGGCATTCCTTCTTCGTGGGACCCAATGGGGCTGAGAGACGTAGTGGTCTAGTTGGGTCTGACACAACACCGCTGAATTGGTCACTGAGCTGTGAGACACTGACGGCTGGTGGAACTGAGGACTTATTACGACCGCTGAGGTACTTGATGGTCTGCCAGGTTTTTCGTGCGTTGGCCTGACTAGCAGCAAGAAGGTCCCTAAAGTAGGTGGCTCGTACATGTCGTGACATACGCTTGGCTTAGTCTCGGGCAGAAGTGAAGACATTGCGTAGTGCCGGGTCTGCAGGTGATGCTTTCCACCGTCGATGGGCCGCGTCACGTCGCTGGACTAGGTCATGTAGAGCTGGCGTCTTCCAGGGGAAGGATTTCCGGGTAGGAGCTCTTGGGCGGTGTAGACGGATAGGAGCATGAGTGTTCAAGGCCTCGACAAGTTTCTCCAGCCACATATCCCACATTTCATCTTCTGTCCGCGCAAAGCAGAAGTTCTCTAGATCGCTATTTAGAAGGTGGTGTGCAAATTGACCCATATCAATTATTCTTGCAATGTTACGGCCACGTCGCACGGTCGGTGTGCAGGACGTTGTGAGTCGCAAATCAAGTGCCAGAGCGAAGTGGTCACTGATTGTACAAGGTACTACGACACAAGAGTTCACATGATCGTCTCCGACCAGAGCGAGATCCAGGGTTGTTTGGCTGCCTTGGGGTCCAATTCTGGTAGGACTGTCCACTTGGTTCTTGATGTCGAAAGAATTACACAGGTGCAGCAAGCTGTTTAGCTGGGGGCTGTCGCGGAAGCTTACATCGACATTGAAGTCTCCAACAAGGACCAGAGGTGACGTGGGAAGTGTGGAGATGACAGTGTCTAGCGCATTCGTCAAGTCTTGCCAGAATTGCACAGGAGTGCCTGGAGGACGGTACACACCACCAAGGAGAACCTTGGAACGCTGCCCACTGACCTCTAACATGAGCATTTCCACCTGGGTGTCAGCCTTCACAATTCGGGCTCGGAGATGATCTCTTACATATGCTGCTAAGCCTCCGCCATGAGTTGGCCTGTCGCGTCTGACCAGGGTGTAATTCTGTATGCGTAGGATGTCATCGGAAACGGAGGTTGTTAAGAAAGTCTCTGCCAGCATCATTATATCAACTTTATGGGAAAGAATATAATCTTCAATTTCATGCTTTTTATTGAGAAGATGGCAAACATTTAGGAATCCTATTTTGAGGTTACTTTTAATTAATTCATGCTGTAGGGGATTTACCGTGGGGCAACTATTTCGTGGCTGAAAGATAGGTGCATGATTGTTTAAGGGTTGAAAGGGGGCTGCGTGAGGATTTAAACAGAACATTTAGTGCTCCTCTGCAGCTCGACCAGTTGCTACACTGTCAGCCTTGAAGCGCCATTCTCGAACTCTGACGTTTGAAGGCCAGAATTCCGGTTCCAGAACAGTAGCTTTGTGTTGTATTGGCAGAATTACGTGAGCAAAGGCCAACCCGAAGTACTTTGTCTCAGACACGGAGCACTTGATGACAGGTATATTTCGGCGTTCACACCATTTGGCGATCGATTCTGATGTGCACCCACTATTGACATTGCCCACATACAAAGCGCAACATTTTGTGCGGGATCCTCCCTGTAGTTGATCAGAGCGTTGGGCCGGTTTTCATAGTACGACGTGACCTGAGTGCCTGGGTGACTTGTTTGGGGTCGTGTAGTACTGGCCTGCTGGCTGGGGCCTCCCCATGTGTTATCCCGTGCTCGCACCTGTGACGGCTGTGCACGTGCCGCCGCGCTGTACAACCTGACGCTGTCAGCAGGCTGTTGTACACGCACGGGTTGAGGTTCAGGTGTGCTAGTTTGTACAGGGTCATGATCGGAGTTCCTTTCTTTGAGAGCCGCCAATTCTCCTCGAAGGGACGACACCTCCAACTGCAAGGCAGAAATTAGGGCTACCTTGGCGGCCAATTCTTTAACATTTTTTGCAATATCGGCGTGTGACCGGCGCCTTAGGTGCCGCATCTGACGCCTGATCATGGGGTGGTGGCGTTCCACGGAAGCGGAAAGGTGGTTTTAGGGAGTGGTACGGCTCCTTGTTCTTGACCTGCCCGGTACGCGAACCCGTCGAATTATTTTTATTTTTTATTTTGTTGCTACTCTAACCTGATTACTATATTATTTCCTTCGTTCTTATTATTTGTTCTTTAGCTAAACGTTTTGCCTGAAGAGTGTTATACGAAAACTTGTTCGAATAATCTTTTCTTCCATCGCTTTTGTCTCCTTACATGTATTTATCCTTACCATTTAGACCGTTTTTCGCATCATCCCCATCACTCAGCATTGTTTAGTAAGGTAATCTAAATGTCACTTCAACTCGTCCTACTTATTGCCATCTTAAAATTGTTGTCCCCTCGTCGAATAGTATTATTATTGCAAAATGTTTAACGAATCAGCAGGAGAATTGCTCATGACAAGCAAGGTCCTGGGTTCGAGTCCTGGTGGGTCTGGCGTCTTTCTCTTATCAGGTAGTTCACTTTCCCGACTGATCCTTTGAATTTCAAGTTCTCCAAAACCTTTAAAAAAAAGCGCTGCCAAATTACATGATGTATAAAAACTCGCATTTGCTTCTGGGAAGGATTCACAAAAACAGACAAACATGATGGTTCAATGTAATTGCACATACTTGCAAGTAATAATAATGGAAAGCTGCTTCTACTGTCAATTGCGAGGGGCAATGTCAGAAAGACGGTGGACTGTTCAATATTTTTTACGTTCACCTTGCAGGGGTTAAGTCAAGGACCGGGCTCGGCAGACGAGGATGAGTGCCGGGGGTGCCATTCCACGGTGACTTATCCTCTGCCAACTGCCGCAGCTGATTGAGGCCTCTGTGTGTATCCAGGCGAATACCGAGTCGGGCAAGGAAGTCCTGGAAAAGATCTGAGGGAAGAATTGTCCTGGGTCGACCCAGTGGACGGCGCAGGCTCGCTGTGGTTGAAAACTCTATGGGAGAATCAAAATAGAGTATTTCACGCACAGCGCCGGTATTCCAACATTTTCGCTTTGGTCTCTTTTGCGCTCTACTGCATTTGATGGTGGATTGCCCATATTTTTCACGAGTAAAATGAAAATAAAAAGAGAAATGAAAGTGCATAGGCGGATAGGGGTATTTTAGGAGTTGTTAGTATGTGCAAAGTTTATCGTAAATAAATGTATGTGCAAGTGTGTGCTCGTGTGTTTAATGCAGAACGAAGAAATATCTCAAAAATCCGTGTGGTCCAATCACTTTCGAAAGCGAGGTAGGAAACGATACCAGGTAATTGACCAAATATGCGTGTTTATTCTTCGAATCTAAACAAAGAAAAAACCCAACAACAACCAACAACCAACAACAACAACAACCAACAACAACAACAACAACAACAACAACAACAACAACAACAACAACAACAGCAACAACAACAACAACAACAACAACAACAACAACAACAACAACAACAACAACAACAACAACAAAAACAACAACAAAAACAACGACAAAAATAACAACAACAACAACAACAACAACAACAACAACAACAACAACAACAACAACAACAACAATTAATGATATGTGTACTTTTAGTAATAAGCACAAGCGTTTAGTTGGGATCTCGTGTTCAAAACTTAATATCATAATGTTAAACAATAAAGTCAAGGCATATACACTCCTTGCAGTAATCGGGAAGAACTCATAAATCAATGAGAATTGTTCATAGGAAATCTTTAGCATGCACCTACTGCTCTCTAAAAGAACAATATGTTAGAATTATCTTCCGAACACTGGCCTGGACTTGCAGAAGAAATTCTATAGTTACGATGCAGCCGTGACCACAGTATCTACTTCGAGAATCCCTAACCTTGTCAATAGATATGACAATTTGAAAAAAACCAAAACTCGACGGATATTGTTGGGTTATAGTGTAATCCGTGCTCCTTGTAGCCCACCTCAGATCCCACAGTAATGCTTCGAAAGCCACATTTGAAATATTTTCAGCACTACTCAGCGAAGGCCCCCATATTAGTGGTGTGGGAGAATCTGTGAGCAGGTATTGCCCGACCTGCATTGTGTCCACTCGCTTAGAATATAACACCATCTCCTCCACCCACAGTGTGGCTTCCTTATGCGATAGATTCCATTTCCCGCCATCTTCACCGGGAAAGATGATATCCTCCAGACCGAAGACATCCACATATAGAATGTCAATAATCCAATGACATACGCCAGCATCATCATGGAAGGTGTCGAAACAAAAGACGAAAACATTCTTCATGTAGGTCCCTGGCAGGAATTTGGAAGCAAATGCCTTGAATTCGAGACGAATTGCAGGATTATGCCATCGCTTATCAGTCACCCACTCCTTACGATAAAGTGTGCATGAACGAAGTACTTTATGAAGACTGGGACCCTCAATCTTACAGCGCTGTGGCTTATCAGGGTGATGAGTATGAATTACGACTCCAGATTGCCTGAATAATGGCGGGCCCCAGACTGTTCTATTTTTCGCATCAGGATTCCTGCTCAAAACGTAAACATCTCCACTGCCGGAGAGCTGTGGGAGGTCAATAGAAGTCACTAATTTTACAAATTGTTCCAATTGAACGATGGAATGCTTCGAAGTCATCTTCAACATTTTCTCTACCCGCAGTATCAACTACAATGGTGCTTACCCAAAAAATGGTCCAAATCCTCTTTAAACGCATTTGTGCGAATTCCAACCCCGCACCTCCTACGCGTTTTGACCTTGCGCAACCTCCTGCTTTGGTCAGCGCTGTAATTGACGTAAGCCTTAAAGGTGTCATAAAATGGTTTTCTCAGCATGCAGTTAATTAACCGTTTTGATCTTGTGCAACCTCCTGCTTTGGTCAGCGCTGTAATTGACAAAAGGTGTTTTAAATGTGTTTTCTCAGCACGCAGTGAATTTACCATAATGTAAAACAGAAAAGAGATTGTTGTATAAGTGTTTGCTGCAATAAAACCTACGTTCAGTGCTATCCACCTCTGTGCCAACTCGGAAGGTCACACACACTTCAAGGTGCGGAGTGCATAAGGTGAAACACATACACGCACACTCAAAACACACACACACACCTATCCACACACACATACTGTCTCATACTACTTATAGAAGGTTTCAGATGTGACGCTAGTCCTCAACATTGCTTTATTGGCTGGCACTTGGTTTCTACATTTCACCCGTCTTTTTTACCACGGTAGTAGCCTTTGTAATGGGTAGCCGAGTGGTAGGCGCGGTGAAATCAACAAGAATTACTTTTATTCTACTTTCAGGTACACACCTGAGATATAATCGTTAGTGAAAGAAGAAGCGGCAAAATAAATAACTTTCTCTCCGGTGCTCACCTAGAGGCTGAATCCTTATTCTTCGAGTTAGCTTTCATTGCTATCCAATCTTATCTAATCTAATTAAAACAGAAAAAGCGCAGCTGCTTTTATGCAGCAGACGCCGTACGCTTATATGCGGAGATACAACATAAGGTCGTTCCGTATTAGTTCCGTACTGCTTCCGTATTGGTCGGGCAGGGATACTACACCTTTGCAGACATTGTGTTTTGCAAACGGATCCTGGCATCAATTGTTGAACGCTTCAACACCACTATCTACGTGCTAGGGTTGGACCTGAGCAAGGCTTTTGACACTGATAGTAAACCGCACAAAGCAGCTTGATGTCATGTAGCAAGAGAAAATTGGAGACGCGGATGGTTTACGACTGGTTAGCTACAGGCTATCTGGCACAGCGCTGACAGTTCTCGTGAACGAAGCACAGTCCGCACCTTTTGAGACAGCTCGGGGAGTCTCCCAGGGCGACTAATTGTCACCGGTACTGTTCACGATTTATTTGGAAGCAGCCCTGCTAATGGTACGTGACCGACTGCCAGCCCGACCATCAGCAGGCAACATTCTACCTGAAGAAACAGCTTACGCCTGAAATAGAATGATTGTCGTTGTGGTAACATCATTCACGAGTGTCGTTGTGATAACATCATTTACGAGTGTGTTGTTACGATACAGTGTTTGTTGTGTGTTGTGCGTGTTTGTCGGATAATAATATCAATACCAATACGCCGATATAATAATAGTTGCATAGATAGTACTTACGTTGTTGCTTGCATTCTCGCTCTCCACACAACTCCATTGCGTGCTGCGTTCTATGTACAGTCGTCCCTCTCTAATCCGGCACTTGTTTATCCAGCACCCTTGCAAACCAGCACACTTTCTGGCAAAACGGATTTTCAGTTCATTTTCTACGCTTTAATCCGTCACTTAAATTCCGCCTCCAGCAGCGGATTTCTGCAACAAATCACTCAAACTGTACATAATTCGATTTTCTAATCCAGCAGTTGTACATCGCACACTGCCAGGGAGTATTGTAACACACACAACAGACGTAACATACACTTGGGATTATCCGATGCCAGTGCAAGGGATATTCCCAAGTGTATGTTAAAGATATGCATTCCACGAAGTACTTGGGTTGACACAGAAAATCCCTACGTTTTGATGTACGACACAAACATGTATGCTAATATGTACACTGACTCTCTCTCTCTGACAGGGTTTGCTGTCACCCTGTCGCTGGGCGCAAGCACCATCTGACAGACCAAACCGATTCGCTTCATCTTTGCAAAAAAAAAAAAAGAAACTTGAAAGTGCATAGGCGGATAGGGGTATGTATGGAGCTGTGAATATGTGCAATGTGCATCGTAAATAAATGTATGTGCATGTGCGTGGTCGTGCATTTTCATACAGAACGAGAAAAGGATCTCAAAAAACCGTGTTATCACTTTCGAAAGCGATGTAGAAAACGACATCAGGTAATTCACCAAATGTGCGTGTTTATTCTTCGAATCTAAATAAAGAAAAAACAACAACAACAACAACCAACAACAACCGACAACCAACAACCAACAACCACAACAAAAACAACAACAACAACAACAACAACAACAACAACAACAACAACAACAACAACAACAACATTAAGAATTAATGATAGATGTATTTTAAGTATTAAGCACAAGCTATTTACTTGGGGTCTCGTGTTCAAAACTTAATATCATAGTGTTAAACACTAAAGTCAAGACATGTACAATCCTTGCAGTAATCGGGAAGAAGTCATTAATCGATGAGAATTGTTCATAGAAAATCTTAAGCCGGCACCTACTGCCGTGTAAAAGAAAAATATGTTAGAGTTATCTTCCGAACATTGACCTGGACTTGCAGAGGAAATTCTATAGTTACGATGCAGCTGTGACCACGGTATCTACTTCGAGAATCCCTCACTTTGTCAATAGACATGACAATTAAAAAAAACCCAAACCCGACGGGTCTGGTCCGGTTATAGTGTAGTTCGTCCCCCTTATAGCCCACCTCAGATCCGACAGGAATGCTTCGAAAACCACATTGGAACATTTTTCAGGACTAATCAGCGAAGGCACCCATATTAGTGGAATCGGAGAGTCTGTGAACAGGTTTTTCCCGACCTGCATTGTGTCCACTCGCTTAGAATTTGAGCATAGCACCATCTCCTCCACTCACAGTGTGGCTTCCTTATGCGATAGATTCCATTTCCCGCCATCTTCACCGGGAAAGATGATATCCTCCAGACCGAAGACATCCACATATAGAGTGTCAATAATCCAATGACATACGCCAGCATTATCATGGAAGGTGTCGAAACAAAAGACGAAAACATACTTTAGGTAGGTCCCTGGCAGGCATTCGGAAGAAACTGCCTTGAATTCGAAAAGAATGGCAGGATTATGCCATCGCTCATCAGTCACCCACTCCTTACGATAAAGTGTGCAGGAACGATGTGTTTCATGAAGACTGGGACCCTCAAACTTGCGCCGCTCTTGCTTATCTGGGTGATGAGTATGAATGACGACTCCAGATGGCCTGAAATATGGTGGGCCTGAGACTGTTCTCTTTTGCATATCAGGATTCCTGCTCAAAACGCAAACATCTCCACTGCCGGAGAACTTTGGGAGATCAATAGAAGACACTAGGTTTACACAATTTTCCAATTGAACGATGGAATGCTTCGAAGTCATCTTCAACAGTTTCTCTCCCCGCAGTATTAGCTACAATGGTGCTTACCCAAAAAATGGTCCAAATCCTCTTTTAATGCATTGGCTGCGAAATCCAACCCCGCACCTCCTACGCGTTTTGACGTTGCGCAACCTCCTGCTTTGGTCAGCGCTGTAATTGACATAAGGTGTTTTAAATGTGTTTTCTTAGCATGCAGTGAATTTAATAATTATAATAATAAAACAGAAAAGAGATTGTTGTATAAGTGTTTGCTGCAATAAAACCTACGTTCAGTGCTATCCACCTCTGTGCCAACTCGGAAGGTCATACACACCACAATGTGCGGAGTGCATAAGGTGAAACACATACACGCACACTCAAAACACACACACAGTCTCATACTACTTGTAGAAGGTTTCAGATGTGACGCTAGTCCTCACCACTATTTAATTGGCTGGCACTTGGTTTCTACATTTCACCCGTCTTTTTGACCACGGTAGTAGCCTTTGCAGACATTGTGTTTTGCAAACGGATCAATTGTTGAACGCTTCAACACCACTATCTACGTGCTAGGGTTGGACCTGAGCAGAGGCTTATGACACAGTAAACTGCACAAAGCTGCTTGGTGTCATGTTGCTGACAGTTCGCGTGAACGAAGCACAGTCCGCACTTTTTGAGACAGCTCGGGGACTCCCCCAGGGCGACGGATTTTCACGGGTACTGTTCACGATTTATTTGGAAGCAGCCCTACGAATGGTACGTGACCGACTGCCAGCCCGACCATCAGCAGGCAACATTCTACCTGAAGAAACAGCTTACGCCAATGACGTAGACTTCATCTCCACATCAAAATCCTACCTTACCAACGCCCTACCCGTCATCGCAGGCATCTTCTCCGAATGGGGTCTTACCGTCAATACCAGTAAGACTGAATGGATCCGTATTAACCTGGAACCCACTTTGGGAGATGCCACCTCTACAACATCTAGAAATGTCGGCACAAATCGTTGTTAAGAAGCTTGGCGACAGGTGAAGACACTCGGCTCACTGTTCGGCTCCGGG
Organism: Sycon ciliatum; assembly: GCF_964019385.1. Lineage (NCBI taxonomy): Eukaryota > Metazoa > Porifera > Calcarea > Leucosolenida > Sycettidae > Sycon > Sycon ciliatum. The sequence goes on along the minus strand of NC_088649.1, from coordinate 1,518,211 downwards.
GAGGACGTAACGCGCCGTATTGGCTTGGCTGTAAGAGCATTTGCAGACACTCTGAAGTTGTGGTTCAAACACAACCTGCTTTCTACACCCATTAAAATTCGTTTATACAACATTTTCGTTCTACCAATCTTGACCTAAATACTTGCTTGCCATGGCCTGTCCCGTGCACAAGAAAAGCGCCTAGATGTGTTTCATAGGAAACAGCTGCGGTGTACCCTTGGAATTACCTACCCAGATGTCATCTCGAATGCGGATTTTTATGCTGTTACTGGCAAGTGCTCTGTATCTGAAATGACCAAGCGGGACAGGTGAAAGCTATAAGGACATATATTACGCCAGCCAAGTGTCGTCCCTGCAAATGTTGCTCTCACTGCTTTCTGTACATATGCTACCAGTCAGCCCTTTCGAATAGGTGTACCCCGCTCTTGCCTCATCACAAGTCACCAGCGAGACGTCCGCCTCACACCTATCTCCTTTTTTAAGCCCTGTTGCCTTCGTGATCTCGGCACCTATGCCCGCGACAGAAAACAAATGGAGTAACATCTGCTCAGCAATTTAGTCTAGTTCTGCTCTTCTTAAATTTAACCTTTATTACAAGACTCTTCTTTTGTTTTTTATTTCGTTCTCCCACTCTCACACACACATGCTCACAGTTAATTCTGCCGTCGTGAGTCCCATTGACGAGAATGATATATAAAAATAATAAAAGTAGACTTTGTAATGTAAAGGCGACGAGGAGACAATAACTTTATTAATGCGATTAATAGTATTAGTGAAGCGGACATTACAAAATGATGAATGAGAATACATGTATCTAAAATGGTTGTTCCTAATCGATTTTCTTGAGACTATCATCAGGAAAAATCGTCTCACAATAGAGGCTATACGGAGAAACAAACTACTTATAGGTTATCGGATAGTGGGAAGTATACAAGGTGAGGTGTGAAAAAAAACTAAAGTGGGAGAGAAGACGAAAGAAATTAGAGACATACATAGAGAAAGATCTCTTGTGTAGGGGCATTGATTACGGAGTTCCTCCTACTTCGCTGAAACCTGAAGTGACTTTAATGGAATTTGAACTACTTTACAATAAATTATCTGAATTCAGACCTTGTTCGGATACTCAAAAGTCACTTTGTGCTGCCAAGCTGAGATCGATAGCTGAAGAGCATGCCACACAACAACCAGACCGTAAATCTTTCTCTTTGTCTCGAGAGCACTTGAAAGCCCTCCGAGATCTCAGAGCACGGAAAGACATTATTATCACGAGACCGGACAAAGGTAGAGCCACTGTTATAATCACTAAAGAACAATACCACACGAAGATGGCTACTATCCTTGATGATCGGTCGAAGTTTGTTAAGTTAGGCCCTGTACAGATACACGACCGTACAATAGCTATAGAATCTGATATCATCAAGTACTTGCGGAAGCTGCGGAATGCAGAGGAAATATCTAAATATGAGTACTTACGAATTAAACCGATTGGTTCAACACGTCCCAGACTTTATGGATTGCCGAAAATCCATAAGAAGGATTGTCCTCTTCGCCTAATACTTTCAATGTGTGGTTCACCTCAATATACAGTTTCGAAATGGTTGTGCGATATTATTACACCAGTAGCTAAGTACTATTGCAAACACAATGTAAAAGACACTTTCCAATTCATCGATATCCTGCGTGAGCAGCCAGTACCGTCTTCTTCCTACATGTGCTCCTTCGACGTTGTAAGCTTGTTCACCAATGTGCCCGTGATGGAGACAATTGACATTTGCGCTAATGCTCTGTACCACGATAAAGAGTACAGTAAACAGTTCGATTCTCCCTGGATGTCCGAAACTGCGTTCCGCAGACTAATGCAGATGATGACAACTGATGTTGAATTCTCTTTTGATGACACCATGTACCGCCAAATTGACGGGGTGGCCATGGGTTCACCATTGGGTCCAGTTCTGGCCAATGTGTTTGTCGGGTTTTATGAATCGAAGATTCCAAGTGCGATGTGGCCTAGCTTATATGTTAGATTCGTGGATGATTCGTTCACGCATTTCCGTAATCTGGAACAATCGAATGAGTTTCTTAGTATGCTCAACAACCTACATCCCGCTCTGAAATTTACATGTGAACATGAGCAGTCAAACCGTTTGTCTTTTCTCGATGTGTTAGTCGAGAAAACGGAGATGGGTGTTTCAACTTCAGTATATCGAAAACCAACGTTCACCGGGCAATACATTGTCTACGACTCCTATTGCTCGACTTTATACAAAACTAATCTCGTACGAAATTTGATCATGCGTGCTAGGCGGATTTGCTCGCCTGATAAGCTTCAGCAAGAGCTTTGTTTCCTGAAGAAGGTATTCGTTCAGAATAATCTTTATTTCAGGATTACCCAAAGGCTAACGCCTATCTGGGGGATCTCCTATTTGTGTATGTACTAGTAACATAGTTATGGATGCGAGAGAAAGTGCGCAAAGTGAGTGTGAAATGTTGGTTTTAAAAAGGAATAATAAGAAACACAAGGAAAGAAAGTGAGACAGAAAAGAAAAGAACAAGCATGTAAATCAATGATTGCACATCAAAGGTGTACCAGTGCAGTCGAACTGATACTTAGCAATGTGAATACGTAAATGACGCTTGAATTCAGATAGGGAATCTAAAGTTGTCAATCGGGGTGGAAGACAATTCCAAAGAGAACCAGTTTTCTGTAGGAAAAGGGATGAAAAAATACGACCATGTGAGTTAAAAACGAGCTTTTTGGGCCTTCGGGCACTACGTGATATGGTTATCGCAAAGCGAGAGAGATATTCTGGGTGGAAATTGATGTACTTAAATAAAACCACAAGAGAAATAAAGATACGGCGAAATTGCAGAGATTCTAAGTGACACAATCTATTCAAATTGGATTTTGATTCATAGATATCAAAGGTTATTTTTGCAGACTTCAGGAGTCGCCGGCAAACCTTAGCCTGGAGTACATCAAGGGACTCTAACTGAGCGGATGTGATCCTAAACGACCACACAGGAATGGCATATTCAATTGCCGGACGCACATAAGACTTATACAAGAGGAGAATATGGGACGATGGTAAATGTCTGCCCATGAAACATAACAGGTTGACTCGTTGCTGAAACTTCCTGAAGATGGTGTGGAAGTGGTCATGGAACTTCAAACCATCACTGAGCTGTACGCCGAGATGCTTAGCAGAACGTCCAAAGGCAATAGGTACGCCGTCCATTAAAACAGAGGAGGAGTCAGGAATGTCATGATTCGAAAAGATGAAAGTTTTTCTGGAGAAAATTTCCCATGGATATTCTGAGCCCAATTCTGGCAGCTGGCCAGATCCTGCTGGAGGTGGGACATGTTCTCATCTAAGGAGAGGGATACATTATGAGTGTAACAGTTTTCCCCTGTTCTCTATAACTTTACACTCCCTCGCACCTCATGCGTCTTACGCCTGTCTATTAGCACCTTCATTGGCGCCATTGCCAAATGTATACTATCACATTTTGCATATAACTGGTCGAGGCACGCTCAACCAGGCCTCTTACTTTTCAAGTTTGATTAAACCTGTTACACTGGTAGCAGAGGATGGTTACTACTCTGCTTTTGGCAGGTGTTCTGGTCGCTCTGCTTACGCTCCTCGTACTCGTCGTTCGGCTGATAAACGATATCAAGACCGCTCAGCGCGTTAGCCAAGGAAACCGAACGATACATCCGAACTCGGAACCGTGGGAGCCAACACCCCGCCTTACGAAAGAGCCGCCTGTGTTTGGAGGAGATTCCGCTACATTCAAAGAATGGACGTTTGCAATGGACATGGCCCTACGGTCGTTGGCACTCCCAAATGCGGCACAGAGGGTCGACTACGCGGCAGGATTTTTGACTGGAAACGCTCGTCTTTGGTTGATAGCGGCATTGGAAGCTAACCAAGTGTTTTCCGACTGGCCTGCTCTGAAAGCGGCACTTGGCGATGTGTACGGACCACGGCACAACGAGGAAACATCGCGTATGGGACTAATTTCCGCAGCGCAGCGCGGGTCGCTGGACGCATACATTGCTGCTTTCACTCGCCTCAGCCTGCAAGTGCCGGAAATCGACCACCACACCAGAGCGCTGCTGTTCGTCAGGGGTCTAGTGCCGCACATCCAGCGACAGGTCATGCGTGAGCATCCACGTACCCTGGAGCAAGCTGTCATGGCAGCAAACACCGTGGAGCAGTCGTCAGGGCCACCGGCGTCGGGGCCACCAGCCAGTAGAGAGTCGCGTTCCGTGCCCAGCTTCCGTGGTCAGGGCCTCCGCAAGCTGACGGACCAAGAGCGTGTCCAACTGCGAGCAATGGGACACTGCTTTGCTTGCAGGAAGCCAGGCCACCTCGCTAAAGACTGTACTGAGGGTGGACAGCGCTACCCAAACGCTGGTCGCCAGTAAGAAAGGGGGTGCGCTTACTGGCGACGACCCAAGCGCCCACGCCGGTACCAGTCGCTAACCGGTTCGGAGCTCTGGAGGTTGAAGACGTTGCTCTCCAGGAACCTACGGAGCCGGAGACACCCATAGCTGTAGGAAATTGTCCCGTTGCAGAAAGGTGTCATGTCAGCAACGTCAGCGTCGGCAATGAACCTGAACACGACCTACTGCGCATACAGGGAAAGATCGGCGGTCGCCGTGCAGTGATGCTGATAGATTCCGGTTCGACGCATGACTTCATTGCAGACAGTTTTGTTCGAAAGCATCATCTTGACACGGATGCAAGCTCAGCAGTGCTGAGCGTAACATTGGCGGACGGCTCGACCAGCGAGGTCCCGCAGATTTCCACACGCACGCTAAGGGTGACAGTCGGGGGCTTCAGTGAGGAACAGCACTTTACTGTGTATCCTCTGACTCGCTACGACGCTATTCTTGGCAAGCCGTGGCTTACAAGGAACAACCCCAGCATCAACTTCCGTACGAACGAAGTTCAGTTGGACGGTGAGCCCTTTGTTGCCAAATTGCCTTCAGCTAACCCGCCGACAGCCGACCGGCCATCTGTGGAAAGCATGTTTATCAGTGGCCGACAAGCTCGCCATGCCCTGAGGAGTGGAGCCGAGGGGTTTCTTGCATGGGTCACTGCTGCAAACGAGGAGAATCGTTCCGGGCCACAACTCCAGGAATCAGAGCAACAAGACATCCAGAACCTGCTGAAGAGGTACCAGGATTTATTTCCAGACGAGCTGCCGAATGAGCTTCCACCGAAGAGACCAGTCGACCATGAAATCCAGATAGAAGATGGAGCCAGACCACCGTCTCGACCCGCCTACCGCCTGCCGAAACCAGAGATGGACGAGCTCCAGTCACAGCTATCAGAATTACTTGAGAAGGGATTCATTGAGCCAAGTAAGTCGCCATACGGTGCACCTGTGTTTTTTGTGAAAAAGTCGGATGGTACTCTGAGAATGGTGTGCGATTGGCGAGAATTGAATAGAATTACGATCAAAAACAAAGCTTGTCTTCCTAATATTGATGACTTATTCGACACGATCCAGGGCAGTGCATATTTCTCCAAGTTGGACTTGCGGTCAGGCTACAATCAAATCAGAATTCAAGACTCGGATGTTTCTAAGACGGCCATTAATACGCCGTTCGGCCACTTCCAATTTAGAGTCATGGGATTCGGGCTGACTAATGCCCCGGCCACCTTTCAGTCTCTCATGAACTCTATTCTGCAACCGCATCTCCGAAAATTCGTTGTAGTATTCTTGGATGACATTCTAGTTTTCAGCAAGACCTGGGAAGATCATCAGCATCATCTTCAAACAGTTCTAGAAACACTTAGAAATAGTGAGCTGTATTGCAAACAGTCTAAATGCGAATTCGGCGTGAGAGAAGTTCTCTTCTTGGGGCATAAAATCAACGGCACATCAATTTCCCCTGATCCCAAGAAGATAAGTGCTGTGGAAACATGGCCAACTCCGTCGTCAGTAACTGATGTGAGGAAGTTTCTTGGCTTTGCAAACTATTTCCGAAGGTTCATAGATCGACACTCGACCATCTCTCGTCCATTAGAAGAAATCACCGGAAAAAATTCACGCTTTGAATGGAGCGCTGCTAGACAGAAGGCATTCGAGTCTCTAAAATCAGCATTACTCGAGGCGCCAGTGTTGCAACTGGCCGATGTTGAGAAAAGCTTCATGGTAGAAACTGACGCAAGTGACTTTGCCGTGGCGGGTGTGCTCCTGCAGCAGGGAGAAGATATGGATTTGCATCCCGTAGCCTATTGTAGTCGGAAACTGTCAGCTGCAGAACGCAACTATACTGCGGCCGAGAGGGAAACGTTGGCTGTGGTATTTGCATTAAAGTGCTGGAGAATCTATCTATTCCGCCACTTTGACCTGATGACTGATAATATGGGTGTTGTCTATTTACGAACCAAACCGACTCTCACCAAGCGTGAGGCAAGATGGGTAGAGTTTTTAGCTGACTATGACTTTACGGTCTTTCACAAACCAGGAAAGAAAAACATTGCCGACCCGCTTTCACGCCGTCCAGATCTGTTCAGTGATTCTGAAATAGGCGGGTCATCCTATCCTCCTAACATTCAGTTGAATGCCATAGAGCATACCCTAGAGATTAATCCAGACTTAGCGCAGTTAATTGTCAGCGGTTACAAGTGCGACAAGGATCTTGCTCCCATTATCAGGAGACTGAAAAATTCAAGCCATGACAATCTGCACGACCGTTACCTTCTAAATGAAACACCCGGTTATCTTTATCTCAGATCTTCACCACAGAACAGGTTATGCATTCCAAAGAGTAGCAAACTCCGACTCGCCCTGCTTCAAGAATACCATGACTGTGTGACTGCGGGGCATCCCGGTCGAGATCGCACCTATTTCAGACTCTCTAGATATTTCTATTGGCCCAGAATGGGACTGGATGTAAAGGCGTTTGTCAAGTCATGTGACGTCTGCCAACGAGTTAAAGGCGGCCAGCTAAAAACTGGTCTCTTGCAGAATTTACCAGTGCCCAGTCAGCCGTGGGCAGATATCTCGATGGATTTTATCATGGGTTTGCCTAGGACCGATAAAGGTCATGATGCTATATATGTATTTGTAGACCGCTTGACAAAGTGTGTACATTTAGCACCTACTTCCTCTACTATTGACGCTAACGGAAGTGCTGATCTGTATATTCAACATGTATTTCGACTTCATGGTTTGAGTTCTAGTATTGTATGTGATCGTGATCCAAGATTTACGGCAGCATTTTATCAGGAATTGTTTGATCGCTTAGGAACGAAACTAGCATTTAGTACTGCCAATCACCCTCAGACAGATGGCCTAACTGAACGAGTAAACAGAATAGTAGAGGATGTGCTGAGGGCTTTTGTAAATCATAAACAAGATAACTGGGATATGCTCCTACCTCTCTGTGAGTTTTCTATCAACAGCGCTACTCAATCATCTACAGGAAACACACCGTTCTTCTTAAATTACGGTCTAAATCCCAGAGCGCCACCCGACTTCCTCAACCCTATTCAGGGAGGCAGAGATTCAGCTGATTGGTTGCAAGCAAGACAAGACGCGGTCAAGATCTCACAAGATGCGCTAGTGGCAGCTCAAGCTCGTCAGGCCTTCTATGCAGATCGGACAAGGGTCGAGGGAAAGCTGAAGGTGGGAGATTTGGTAATGGTCTACCGGGATTTCCTCCTGACTCCTGAAGCTCGGGACCGACCATCCCATAAATTACGCCCCAAGTGGTTTGGCCCCTTTCCTATAACCCATGTGGTCGGCCCGAATGCCTACAAGCTCAAGTTGCCTCATACCAGCCGCTGTCACCCGGTATTTAATGTGTCGGCACTCCGTGCCTACGAGAAGAACGCTATTCCTAATAGGAGACAGCCTACGCCTCCGCCTATCACGGACCTTGATGGTCATGCCCGCTATGTGGTGGAGAACATTCTCAGTCACCGCCGCCGGCAGAATCAGCTTCAGTACCTAGTCAAGTGGCAAGGCTACTCTGATGCCACTTGGGAGCCTGAACATTATTTGTTGGATGAATCTGGTAATGACATTGTTCCACTTCAGAAGTACAAAACCTTGGCTTCTGCCCGCGGAGTTTTGCAGTTGAACTTCTAGTTTCACCTTACACATTTGTTGAGCTTATTACACTTTATTTGCATGGAGTTTCAGTCGTCTTATTGTGTTACTTCAAGCCTTTTTTCGTCTCGCACGTGTTTGCGCTTATTGTACTCTATTCCACTTGAGCATTTGGGTTATAAGCTCCTTCCTCTCCATAGGAGGGGGATGATGTAACAGTTTTCCCCTGTTCTCTATAACTTTACACTCCCTCGCACCTCATGCGTCTTACGCCTGTCTATTAGCACCTTCATTGGCGCCATTGCCAAATGTATACTATCACATTTTGCATATAACTGGTCGAGGCACGCTCAACCAGGCCTCTTACTTTTCAAGTTTGATTAAACCTGTTACAATGAGCATTTAGAAGAGTGACGTCATCAGCAAAGAGAAAGGGTGAGGTGTGGTTTACTATGTCAGGCAGGGAATTTATATACAAAAGAAAAAGCGGAGGGGCAAGGTACGAACCCTGGGGAACACCACAGTTTAGCATATATTGAGAAGAGTGAGTTCCATCCAGCTTCACATGTAGACTACGGTCAAGCAAGTAAGACCCAAACCAGGCGTGTGCCTCTGGTGCCATGAATGCATTCATGTGGCGCAGGAGCGTAGGATGATGTACTTTATCAAACGCTTTCTGGAAGTCGAGAAATGCACAGTCAAATCTCTGGCCTCTATCAGAGAGACGGGCAATCTGATGGGTCAAAAGAATGAGTTGATCCGTAGCTGATCGTTGTGGAACGTAAGCAAATTGACTGGGCGAAATTATGCAATTACGGTAAAGAAAGCTGTTCAGCTGATGGGCTATGCGGGATTCGAAGAGGCGGCTGATGGGATGGAGCAGTGAAATTGGACGGTAGTTCGTGGGCAAAGAAGCACTTCCTTTACCTTTAAAAAGAGGAATAACCGTTGCTGATTTCCATGCAGTGGGAAATTGTGATGTGGATACACTGGAGTTGAACAAGTAAGACAAGGACTCGCATACTAAATCAGCCATGGACCGGAGTACTGGAATAATATAATTACTTGAAGTCGATTTTCGAGATGAAAGATGTGAAAGGTCATAGTGGACTTGACCTGGTGAAAATGTTGGCATCTTGAACCGAGGAGTGGTAGTGTCAAGGGAGGAATCTAAACAAGGGAATTGATTTGCTTCTTGTGGTAACGTACACTGATTGGCGAAATGCTGTGCAAGAAGGTTCACCTTTTCCAATTGCGTGTTAGTCCGACGATCGCCATCTTGCAAATCTGGTATCAATGGTTTACGAGTTGAAATGTTGCAAAAGTCCTTAACTCTCCTCCACCACACATATCCACCTTTCGTGCAACCCTTCGAGATACTGGCAGCGTTGCGATCAAGAAAGGCAGATCTGGCAGCACGGATTTTCTTACGATAAATATTCCTGGATACACAGTACACTGCCTTTGCTTCAGTTGATTGTGGATTTCGCAAATAAGCATGGTACAGTCTATTCTGTCGCCGCTGAAATTGACGCAGGTCAGGTGTGTACCATGTCTGATTTCGCTGATCACGCTTACGCACCCAGGTTGATGACCTTTCAACTAAATCTAGGAAATGGGATTCCCATGCTTTCCAAGAAGCATCAACAGTTTCACATCCATAGAGGCGCTCAAGGAATGGTTCCCTTTCCATCAGGAAACGAAGCCTATTAAAATCAATTGTTCGATGCAGTAGAGTTGTCCGTTGTGGTGTTGGTGCACGTAGTGTAAGAGAAACGATAACTGGGCAGTGGTCTGACAGGGGTGGGAGAGTGGTGGTAGACGAGATGATATCTGGAATATTGGTTGCTACGATGTCAAGTAGAGGAGTGCAACCACTGCGCATATTGGGGCGTGTACCATCCTTATTGATAACCGTGAATCCATATTGCACAAATGCCAGTTGCAGTGCTCTACCACTACTGTCAGTGACGTCAGAGTCCTTCCATGCACAATTTCTTGCATTGAAATCACCTAACATTACACAGTTGTGGTCATCGAATACATGAGAGAGCTCGTTAAATAAATTCGTAATTGCAGCAATTGGTTGTCGTGGAGGTCTGTACCAAACAGATACAAACAGAGGTCTACCAGGAAGCTTTACCTCAACCAATAGCATTTCACAGCTATTATTCCCAGGCTGTTGTCGAACACTGCAGGTATATTGTTCCTTGACAAATAGCGCCACTCCACCCCCACCAAGTTGGGACCATGGCAGGGATGTGTTGGCGCGGTCAAAACGGTACAATGTGTAACCAGGAATCGCAATAGCCGCATCTGGTATATTGGGCTTGAGCCAGGTTTCTGTCAAGCAGATAATGTCGACCGATTCTGACTTGACTAACTGTACGATTTCCGCTTGCTTGCTTATAAGGCTGCATCAGTTAATAGTGCACAGTGTTATTGCTCTAAATGCGGTTTTTGGAGATCCCCGTAGGTCCTATGCAGAAGAATTACCTGACAAAAGTCGCTGGATATCCTGCTGGGATACCGGCTTTCCCTCAACAAGAATTATGTCAAGCGGAAGGGTACATCTTATACCTTTGGCACGGAGCTGCTTGAAGGTAGGCAAGGCACGACGTCTAGTGTCTTGCTGCTGCCTTGTCAAATCATGATTGATGTAGATACTGTGCGTACCATGCTTGAGCCCAAAACGGTGCTTCAGAAGCCTAGCTTTTGTTCCTGGGTCAGTTCGAACGTGAACCAGCCGGGGTTTGTTCTCCAAGGGCTTCCCGATTCGTCTCACGGTAATGGCAGTTGGGTTCACTTCGGGCACCAGCCCGCTCACAAGCTGGGTGAGATTTTCCCTATCGGACTCCGGAAGTCCTGAGATGATCACGTTATCTTGGAGGTCATGTTGCCGGCGCTCTTCCAGGACGATTTCCCGTACGGTGTGGTCGAGTTGGGGCCCTGCAACAGGTGACGGGTGCGTTCTGGATGCATCGGATCTCCCAAGAGACTCCACAGTGCATGTCAGTTTGCGGTTGCGGTGCTCAAGCACCTCTACTCTTTCCTTGAGTTCTTTGCATGTATTCTTCAATTCTTCAACTTCAACAATTATGGCCGCCATTCTATCATCAAGAACTTCGTTCATTGTTTTTCTGAATTCCGAGATTAGTAAATCAAGCGAAACAACACCTTCTACATTGATACTCCCTACCGGTTGTAAGCCGCAATCCGGAGCGTCGCGTATCCGTTTCCTCGCACCAGCTTGCAAAGGTTCCGTAGCTTCGCACTGCACACTGCACAAACTCTCGGCAGGGCTAGGTGCCTTGGCTTTATGGCCATTCATCCTGACAGAATGGATATCCTGTTCAGCTCCTCAGTAAGCTGTTTAGCGAACCTGATATTCAGGCTGCCGAGCCTGAGTTTGGACCTGACCCATGTCGTGTATTTTTACGACTTCCATGGAAAGGTCAAATTTCGCTGGATGTGGCCCGTGCCGTGAGGACTGTTGTCAGACAAACCTATTTTGCCACAGCATTGACAACAGTCTTTACTACGGCCCGTGCGTTCACGGTGAAGAAGGATGTTCTTCCTACCCAACTGATTAGCCATGTAATCTACCATTTTGAATGTCGGCATTGTGATAGCCGATATGTAGGAAGAACCCTTCAGCACCTGAACGCACGCGTCAAACAACATGTACCATTGTACCTATTGTCAGATGGAGCCAAAGCCCAGCGACCTGGACGAGGCCGTCCCCGCAAACAGGTGCCAGTTGCACAATTACAACAGAACCACACAGTACCGGTTGAACGTACTACAAGTACACAGGTACGTGAGACTGAAGGAAATGGCCAAACACAGGTACGGAGACCAGTAACAAGGAGCATGACTCGTGCGCTGGTAATGGCATCTACAACCGGACATGGACTGGCAGCGAGCAGTAGCGTGGGATTGTCGTTGGGTGCAGAGGACGGGATGGAAGAGGAAGAGGATGAGGAAGGTGAGAGCAGTGATGAAAAGAGTGAGTTGGACAACCAAGATGAAGATGACCGGACTGAAGGTGAGACCACAACGAAAGGGTCAGCCATTAAGAAACACCTCTTGTCTAGTAGCCAATGCCGCTCAGTGTATGATGATTCATGCTTCACTGTTTTGTGTCGTGCTCGTAGGTTTCGTGAACTTAAGGTATTAGAAGCTGTTTTCATCCGTAAACACAATCCTAATCTATGCATTCAGAAAGAAAATGTCACAAAACTGAGACTCTTCACCTAGCATTCACACACGTATTCATTCGCATACACCTACACCTCACAGTTCCTCACTCTATCACATTCACCTGCTTCCACGCCTTCATTTCACTCACCTTGTGTAGTAGCTCACACCGTCAGAACACTCTCACATCTTTTCTTCTAATTTCTTTCGTCTTCTCTCCCACTTTAGTTTTTTTTCACACCTCACCTTGTATACTTCCCACTATCCGATAACCTATAAGTAGTTTGTTTCTCCGTATAGCCTCTATTGTGAGACGATTTTCCCTGATGATAGTCTCAAGAAAATCGATTAGGAACAACCATTTTAGATACATGTATTCTCATTCATCATTTTGTAATGTCCGCTTCACTAATACTATTAATCGCATTAATAAACTTTGTAATGTGTAATTATATAGCGGATCATACTCTGTATCTCTCTCTCTCTCTCTCTCTCTCTCTCTCCTCGTGATTGACTTAACGTTAGTGTTAGTTGTGTTGGTGTGGTTTATAATACTTTCGTACGTAGAATGGCATTCGTGACTATTCACCTACGTTATCAGATTTAATAAAGTCGGCGAGGTCGACAAAATGGCACAACACTTTGGGCACGGATGAGTTTGTGGAACAATTCGTCCAATCCAAGGTCGTCTTACAAAACAAATAAATAATCTCTAAAATCCGTGTCGTCCAATCATTATCGAAAGCGATCTGGTAGGTGATAGTTATGTGTACTGCACTTAGGGTCCAGCGGATAATGCCGGCATTATATTCGGCATTATGGAACTATTTGAGCATCAGAGCATTGTGGAAGAAGAAACGAACATTTTGTGGGATTTGAGCGGCATTTATATATTCATTACAACATCTCAAGACTCGGTGGAAACACCGGCCAATGCGAAGAGAGTGGGTGATTGCCAACCACGGCGATCAATAAAAGTAAGGGGAGGGAAAAGAAAGAGTAGCAAAATGAACAGCAACAACAACTCCGTAAAGAAGGGTAATGTCTAATAAAAACAGTGAAAAACACAGAGACGCAAAGGACATGTGGATAATGAGCTGTTTATGTCGTAGTAAATAGTTTTTGGACTATCATTGTGGATAATGTCGGGAAATACCAGCTTTTTTTGCATTAATCGGCTACACTCATGAGGTAGGTCCAACCCGTCTCGTGTTACTGGGTTCCTGGATCGTGGATCGCTTGTTGTAAACACATAACACCTTTTAGTACTTGATGTAGCAATGAATACATGTGTTATAGTCAGGTCAATGACTGTCTACGTTCGCCCAAACAAAGCTATTGCAAGCTCTGGCTCTGGCTCTTCAGGCTCTGAAGATAGCCTCACTAGGTTTGTAGCGATACTGAAGTAGACGCCGATCCTTTGATAAATTTGTACCAGGCTGAAAGAGGAGCTACACGCAGAAAGAGGAGCTACACGCAGAAAGAGATGCATATTGTTCCGACGAACTGCCTTTGCGCAGTCCAGCCGAACTGGCTCGAAAAGAACTGGAAAATTTCCAGTTCTTTTCGAACCCGGTGGAAATACTCATGGATTCAGCACCAAGGCGTTATGAGTACTCTGCAGCAGCGCGTATCTGGCTTTCCCGATGAAACACGTACAGTTAGAGGTGAACGGCTGTACTCGCAAGACAGCAATGACTGTCAAGTTCTAAAGGTATCAACAAAGACGATTCTAATACTATTCTAGTCAATGTTGCTACCCAGTTGTCTGTGCAACACCACAAGGAGAAAAGGACTATAAAAAGTAATGGAAGTACAGCAGCAAAATATTCTGGCCACATTTGTTCGCGCTCACCGCAAATAGAAGGGATCTGGATCCAAGGTCAGCCTAATATCTGCCGTTTCAGATGAAAAGATTATATGCAGAAGCAATGCAGTGATAGCTGGTCTCCTTCTCACCACCACCACCAACATCAGCTCGCGCCTGGCACCTCGTCGATGCATGGTTGGCGGTATCCGACGTAGCAGGCTGGTACATCAAGTAGCGCATGGCCCATAGAAGATGGTACAGCATCCAAAATAGCTCCTGGGCTACGTACGTTTCGTCCCCGCTGGACTCATCAGGCAATCTTCTTCTTGGATGTCTTCATACGGAGCTTGACTCAGGAGAATGAAGTTAGTTGAAGACACCACAGCAGCTGTACTTATGGTTGATAAATATGGAGGTATAGACACACCTCGCTTCATATCGGTAAACACACGCCTGCCCACACACGCTCTCTAAGCTGCAAAGTTCTGCTATGTCGAATACCGCCAACCATGCATCGACAAGGCGCCAGGCGCGAACTGATGGTAGTGGTGGTGAGAAGGAGAGCTCTGTCAACATGTGAAGGAGAGCTCTGTGCCAGAACTTTGCAGCTTAGAGAGCGTGTGTGGGTAGGCGTTTGTTTACCACCATGTTGCCAACTAACTTCATACTGACAACACCAGTTACTAAATTTCAATTAGCTCATGCGATAACAGCCCATCGCTCATGCGATTGTAGTTCCTTGGTCCTTTTTTCTTCTATAAATTAATCCTTGGCTCTCCATGCGACTCCATTCCTGCACACCTGATTAGGAGAAATTTACTAATCGCTGAGAAGCTTACACAGAAAAAACCTCAGCATGTATTTACAAATTGTACTGATGTCTGATAGGAAATTTTAAACGAAAGTAAGTATCAGTTCGCAAATTTCCACCCAAACGCACACACCCAGTAAAACAAAGCACTTGTCATAACATAAAGGAACGTTTTCATTCCCATCGCTTCAAGTGTTGTACAGAGAATGGCTCAAGTTGTAAGGATGAAAACATAATATAACATGAAGAAACAAAGAATCGCAACACTCGTGAAAAGGTGGAAATTGGTCAAGTTCACAACATCAGAAATGTCGAAGGAAAGTATTAAAAGTGACAACAACATGGCGAGCAATTTAAGTAACGTTGTTAACACCTGAACGAAGAGTAATACAAAATAATTGTAGAGACAATACATTTGTTTTCTGAACCCAATGTCCAGGATTTAATTTACCTTACCACAACAAAAACAACAACAACAACAACAACTCATGATAGATGTACTTCTACTTCAAGCAGTAATAAGGAAAAGCTATTTATTTTGGATCTCGTGTTTAATACTTAGTATCATAATGTTAAATACCAAAATCAAGACATGTAAAATCCTTTCAGTAATCAGGAGTAATTCAGCAATCGATGACAAGCGTTCATAGGAAACCAGAAGCATGAAACTACTGATGTCTGAAAGAATACGATCGTAGAATTATCTTCCGAACATTGGCCTGGACTTCCAGAATGAATTCTATTTTTACGATACAGCTTCGCCCACGGAATCTACAACGACAATCCCTAACCTTGTCGAAAGACAGCACAATTTGGGCACAGCTGATGCTCGACGGATTTGGTCCTGTTAGAGTGTATTTCGGCCTCCTTGTAGCCCACCTCAGATCCAACAGGAATTTTAAAAATGCCGTCTTGGGAAAAGTTCGAGGAGTACTCAGCGGGGGCCCCCATATCAGTGGTGTAGAAGAATCTGTGAACAGGTTTTGCCCGACCTGAATCGTGTCAACTACCGTGGATTGTGAGCACCGCACCATCTCTTCCACCCATAGTGTGGCTTCCTTATGCGATAGATTCCATTTCCCTCCATATTCACTGGGAAAGATGATATCCTCCAGACCGAAGACATCCACATATAGAGTGTCAATAATCCAATGACATACACCAGCATCATCATGAAAGGTGTCGAAACAAAAGACGAAAATATACGTCTTGCGGCGTCCTGGCAGGCCTTCGTAATACAATGTATGGAATTCGAGACGGATGGCAGGATTATACCATCGCTCATCAGTCACCCACTCCGTATGATTGGGTTTGCAAGAGCGAAGTATTCTATGAAGGCTGGGACCCTCAATCTTCCGTCGTTGTGGCGTATCTGGGTGATAAGTGTAAATGACGGCTCCAGATGGTCTGAATAATGGTGGGCCCCAGACGGTACTTTTTGTTCTATCAGGATTCCTGCTCAAAACCTTAACATCACGATCGCCACCGGGAAACGGTGGGAGATTCTTGGAAGACAATAGTTTTACGAATATTTCCAGTTGAACGATGCAATGTTTCGAAGTCATCTTCAACAGTTCCTCTACCCGCACTTTCAACTACACTGGTGCTTCCTCAAAAACTGTTGGAAATCCGCTTTAAATGCACCGTATGCGAAATCAAACCCTGCACCTCCTACGTGTTTTGAGCTTTGCGTAAACCTCTTGCTATGGTCAGCGCTGTAATTGACGTAAGGTGTTTTACATTGGTTTTCTCAGCATGCCGTGAATTGACCATAACATAAAACGCGAAAGAGATATTTCTACCCACTGTTGGATGTAAGAATAATTAGGTTTAGTGCCATCTATAACTGTGCCAGGTGGCCCCTGCATTTCTTATCCCGTGGATCATCAAAAGTCATCGTGTTAATGGTACTTTGAAGTGATAGTAATAACACATATTGTTTGCTGTATTTGATATTGTGGTGTCAGTGGCCTGCCAGTTTCTCTATCAATTTATCTTACACCGAAAATAACCTGTTATCCAATAGTAATTTATCACATTCTTTCAAGGCGTGTCGAGTTGTACTACATACTATCGCTAACAGATATGACGACACCCCCAAGTGTCTGTTGTTTTGATGACGGCATTGTTAGCGCAGAAAACTCCAGTACGAACAGTTCACCAGCCACACTCCAGAACTATTCAGATTTGACTATAGTCGTCAACATGATTATGTTGGCTGTCAATTGGTTTCTACTTTTCACCCATTTTTGTTACCACGTCAGTACAGTAGACTTTGTGATTGTTAATTATTCATGGGGACTTACTCTGTATACATGTACCTCCCTTTCTACTTGTGATCGACTTAGCGCTTTTGATAGTAATACGTAGTTACTCAATGGTGTAGACTGCAAGCTGCTTCGGCCATATAGGACTCACATTACAGCTATGAATCATACTATTAAACTGAACTATAAGCAATTGTGCAAAGGCGGTACCACAGACATTATTTTATATAACTAGCGGCTCTAGCGCTAGAGTACTCTAACTTCGAAAAGTACAGCGAGTTATACAGTGATGCAGTAGCACGAGAGCAACTTACCTAGAGTAATCAATGAGAGTAATGTCCAGGAGCGTGGTATCCAATGCTGTAAACAGCAACATGTTTCGGCCATATAGGCCTCATCAGTACAGCAGCGAGATATCAGCCACAGACATTAATTAAGATTGCTCATTGATCAAGCGTCAGAGCGCTATGATCAGGAAAAGAAGCACGTAGCGATGAGTAATGGAGCAACACTAGAGCAACCTAGACGAATTACGAGGAGCGTAGTACAATGTAATATAATAGTAGTGATGTATCTTTCTAAAATTCCCAACATTCCCTGTTCTATCCTGAAGAAAAGGGAAAGAAAACGTTTGATAGATGAATGTTACGCAGGAGGTACGCAAAAGATAAAGATTATGTCTTCTTGATTGTGTGAACTTGCATGTTTGCATGCAAAGTAATAGATCTATTGCTGCAAATGCTTCATCTGCTGTTTTGATGGCTTCGTCGTGTTCCCTGAGTTTAGTTGGAGGTTCCCCAGCCTTTTTTAAATATTCATGCTACTATTCCCGGTCTTTTCGTTGTCTCAAAATACAGTTTAATATAGTTTATGGAGAAACATGGACAAAATTATGCGATCGAGGCCACTAAAAAGGCATATTTGGAACAGTCAGACGTGAATGTTGTTCAGCCGTGTTCAAGCTGATTTTCATAACGTGGAATGTCTCAGCACCGTTTCACTGTTTTTTTGGCTGGATTGTGCACGTTTGACGATTCAAAATTGTTTGTTTGTATACTTTATTTGAATTCGCAAATCCAAACGAGCACAAATGCTCAATGACAAGGCAGCGAATATGTTATTATGTTACCGGGAAAGAGGGTTGGGGAGAAATAAGGAGAAAAAAGGAGAGAATGGTAGATATTTCAACGAAGAGTGAAGCGTTATCAAACTACAAGTAAGCCAGCGAACGATAGCTCTGTAACCCGCCTAATAAACTAAATACTTTTCTTCCAGGCGTGCAATGAACTGTCATTAAAACAGAAACAGAAAATAATAAGGCACCCATTTTGTTAGTCCAAGGGATGGCCCACGCCTGGTAAAGAGAATAGAGGAAAGAAAAAACCAAAAAAAGCAAAGTAGTAACTGCTAACGTGAGAACTTGCTACAAACGTTAACATCGGGAGGATTTTTTGGGAAAAAGACCCAACCCTGCCCTGCCAGTTACAGACTTACGGGGGTCGCCGTGCCAAATAATAATGGTAAACAGTGAAAATCAATCACAGACAGGAAGGTGTCTCAGGGCAAGTTTATAATCATAACATCAGGAAGATCGGAGGGTATACGGTACGACGGCAGCTTTGAAGCTGCTGAGAGACGACAGTACTCTGACTGCATCCGGTAGGACGTTCCGACGGGCACTACCTTGGGAGACAGGGCAAGATCGTCCGGCGCGGGTTCGTGTAGCTGGTAGACGGAGCTCCAGGGCGAGATCCAGGTGCGTCCTGCAATCCGCGCAGCGTACGAAGAGCTCCTGGAGGGATGGACTCGCACTGGCGTGTATGCACCTCCAGACAAAGACCTGGACCTCCTGAACACCTGCATGCGTTCCAGGAGATCACTGGCACGAGAGAACCCTGGCCGGCCATAAACCGCTCTTGCCCCACGGTTTTGTGCTACTTGGAGCCGGTCTGTCTGGGCCTGAGTGAGACCTGGGCTAAACGCATTGGACCCATACAGTAGATCCGGCATGATAGCTGCCTTGAAGAACAGCACGAGGCTAGCAACGTTTGATAGATGAATATTACGCCTAAGGTACACAAAAGATGAAGTTTATAATATCTTCTTGATTGTGTGGAGTTGCACGTTTGCATACGAAGTAATAGATCTCTTGCTGCAAATGCTTCATCTTTGTTTTGAGGGCTTGGTTCTGTTCCCTAAGTTTAGTTTGAGGTTCGCCAGCCTTTTATAATAATCTTACCACTATTCCCGGTCTTTTTGGTATCTCAAAAATTAAATATTATTTAATATAGTTTATGGAGAAGTGTGGACATAAATTATGCGATGGAGTCCACTGAAAAAGCACACTCGGAACAGTCAGACGTGAATGCTATTCATCAGTGCTCAAGCTGACATTTATGCCGGCAGAATGTCTCAGCACCGCTTTTCATTTCTCTTTTACTATATTGTGGACGTCTGACTATTCAAAATCTTGGTGGACTCGGCGGAATAAGTTATGCCCACTTTGTTTCATGTTACAAACGTTTTCCTAGGCTAAACATCCAATTTCTTCATACTTGTATTTTACTCAATCTGCGGACAGAACTATTTCGTCCTTTGTGGACTCGTCAGCGCAGCATAGAGGAAATGAGGCCGAACCTGATAGCAATGGAAATAAAAATTTCCAATCAGGTCCGAACGTACCTTGCCAGAGTGCTCAAACTGACAAGTCAGTGAGCTCTGCATAACGCAAACAGCAAAGGCACTACCCCACGCAAGAGTGCTCAACTGCTACAAGAGCAGGAGCGAAATACTCAATCTGCGGACAGAACTATTTCGTCCTTTGTGGACTCGTCAGCGCAGCATAGAGGAAATGAGGCCGAACCTGATAGCAATGGAAATAAAAATTTCCAATCAGGTCCGAACGTACCTTGCCAGAGTGCTCAAACTGACAAGTCAGTGAGCTCTGCATAACGCAAACAGCAAAGGCACTACCCCACGCAAGAGTGCTCAACTGCTACAAGAGCAGGAGCGAAATACTCAATCTGCGGACAGAACTATTTCGTCCTTTGTGGACTCGTCAGCGCAGCATAGAGGAAATGAGGCCGAACCTGATAGCAATGGAAATAAAAATTTCCAATCAGGTCCGAACGTACCTTGCCAGAGTGCTCAAACTGACAAGTCAGTGACCTCTGCATAACGCAAACAGCAAAGGCACTACCCCACGCAAGAGTGCTCAACTGCTACAAGAGCAGGAGCGAAATACTCAATCTGCGGACAGAACTATTTCGTCCTTTGTGGACTCGTCAGCGCAGCATAGAGGAAATGAGGCCGAACCTGATAGCAATGGAAATAAAAATTTCCAATCAGGTCCGAACGTACCTTGCCAGAGTGTTCAAACTGACAAGTCAGTGAGCTCTGCATAACGCAAACAGCAAAGGCACTACCCCACGCAAGAGTGCTCAACTGCTACAAGAGCAGGAGCGAAATACTCAATCTGCGGACAGAACTATTTCGTCCTTTGTGGACTCGTCAGCGCAGCATAGAGGAAATGAGGCCGAACCTGATAGCAATGGAAATAAAAATTTCCAATCAGGTCCGAACGTACCTTGCCAGAGTGCTCAAACTGACAAGTCAGTGAGCTCTGCATAACGCAAACAGCAAAGGCACTACCCAACGCAAGAGTGCTCAACTGCTACAAGAGCAGGAGCGAAATACTCAATCTGCGGACAGAACTGTTTCGTCCTTTGTGGACTCGTCAGCGCAGCACAGAGGAAATGAGGCCGAACCTGATAGCAATGGAAATAAAAATTTCCAATCAGGTCCGAACGTACCTTGCCAGAGTGCTCAAACTGAAAAGTCAGTGAGCTCTGCATAACGCAAACAGCAAAGGCACTACCCCACGCAAGAGTTCTCAACTGCTACAAGAGCAGGAGCGAAATACTCAATCTGCGGACAGAATTGTTTCGTCCTTTGTGGACTCGTCAGCGCAGCACAGACTTGTTGTATTTTATATTGTTTGTAGGTATTCTGTCCCAAAGATGGAATTATCTTCCAGGTTGGCATTTACTTGTTGTCTGCAAAAGAAGTGGAGCCAGGAGATGCAGAAAAGCGAGTGATGAAGTGGTTTCCGAAAAGTTAAACCTGTTCTATCTTGAAGAGAAGGGAGGGAAAGCGTTTCCTAGATAAATTAAGTATCTTCTTGATTGTATGGTCTACGTTTTTGCATTCAAAGGAACAGCTCTCTTGGAAAGTTCATGGATATTATTGCTAATTCCAAAGCAAACGCTACATTCCAAGGCTGCATGGAATGCTGGCGTAGCACGATCATTTGAACGCAACACCAGACAGAACAGTCAAACAACAATATTTCTCTTTTTTTCTTTCATGCTATGGAATATCTCAGTGTCGTACTCCTTGTCATTGTGTGCTTGGTTGTGCTAGATTGTACCCGTCTGACTGTTCAACATCTAGTACAGTGGGCGGACTAGATCGCAGAAGTCCGAAGTGGATTTATTTACTGTCTTGGGAAGATGTGAAGAAAGAAGAAACACATTAGATTATTTCACGGACAGCGCTGGGATGCCAACAAGTTCGCATTTGTCATTTTTTTGAGCTCTGCTGTATATGATGGTGGATGGACTATACACGAGTAAAATAAAGAATTAAGATGAAAAAGAGACATGAAAGTGCACAGGCGGATAGTGATATGTATGGAGTTGTGAATATGTGCAAAGTACATCATAAGTACATGTATGTGCATGTGTGTGCTCGTGTGTTTTCATCCAAAACAAAAAAAGTATATCAAAAATCCGTGTGGTCCATTCACTTTCCAAAGCGAGGTACGAAACGATATCAGGTAATTAAAGGAACGTGCGTGTTTTTTCATCGAATCTAAATAAACAAAACAACAACAACAGAAACAACAACAACAACAACAACAACAACAACAACAACAACAACAACAACAACAACAACAACAACAACAACAACAACAACTAATGATGGGTGTACTTCTATTAAAAAGCACAAGCTATTTAGCTTTGATCTCGTGTTCAAAACTTAATATCATGATGTTATACACTTAAGTCAAGACATGTACAATCCTTGCAGTAATAGG
Organism: Sycon ciliatum; assembly: GCF_964019385.1. Taxonomy (NCBI): domain Eukaryota; kingdom Metazoa; phylum Porifera; class Calcarea; order Leucosolenida; family Sycettidae; genus Sycon; species Sycon ciliatum. Next base: position 1,495,952 of record NC_088649.1, on the reverse strand, counting down.
GAAGAACTCACTAATCGATGAGAAGCGTTCATAGGAAACATGTAACATGTGTCTAGTGCTGTCTAAAAGAACAATATTGTAGAATTATCTTCCGAACATTGGCCTGGACTTCCAGATTAAGTACTATATTTATGATGCAGCCAAGACCACAGTATATATTTCGAGAATCCCTCACCTTGTTAATAGACATGACAATTAAAAAAAAACCCAAACCCGACGGGTCTGGTCCGGTTATAGTGTAGTCCGTCCCGCTTATAGCCCACCTCAGATCCGACAGGAATCCTTCAAAAGCCACATTGGAAATATTTTTATGAGCACTCAGCGGAGGCCCCCATATTAGTGGCGTAGGAGAATCTGTGAACAGATTTTTCCCGACCTGCTTTGTGTCCACTCGCTTAGAATTTGAGCATAGCACCATCTCCTCCACCCACAGTGTGGCTGCCTTATGCGATAGATTCCATTTACCGCCATCTTCACCGGGAAAGATGATATCCTCCAGACCGAAGACATCCACATATAGAGTGTCAATTATCCAATGACATACGCCAGCATCATCATGGAAGGTGTCGAAACAAAAGACGAAAACATACTTTACGTAGGTCCCTGGCAGGAATTGGGAAGCAAATGCCTTGAATTCGAGACAAATTGCAGGATTATGCCATCGGTCATCAGTCACCCACTCCTTACGATAAAGTGTGCATGAACGAAGTACTGTATGAAGATTTGGACCCTCAATCTTCCGGCGCTCTGGCTTATCAGGGTGATGAGTATGAATAACGACTCCAGATGGCCTGAATAATGGTTGGCCCCACACTGTTTTCCTTTTCATATCAGGATTCCTGCTCAAAACGTAAACATCTTCACTGCCTGAGAGCTGTGGGAGATCAAAAGAAGACACGAGTATTACAAATTGTTCCAATTGAACGATGGAATGCTTCGAAGTCATCTTCAACTGTTCCTCTACCCGCAGTATCAACTACAATAGTGCTTACCCAAAAATGGTCCAAATCCTCTTTAAATGCATTGGGTGCGAAATCCAACCTCGCACCTCCTACGCGTTTTGACCTTGTGCAACCTCCTGCTTTGGTCAGCGCTGAAATTGACATAAGGTGTTATAAAATGGTTTTCTCAGCATGCAGTGAATATACCATAATGTAAAAAAGAAAAGAGATTGTTGTATAAATATTTGCTGCAATAAAACTTACGTTCAGTGCTATCCACCTCTGTGCCAACTCGGAAGGTCACGCGCACACTTCAATGTGCGGGGTGTATATGGTGAAACACATACACGCACACTCAAAACACACACACACACTTCTCCACCCACACACACAGTCTCATACTACTTGTAGAAGGTTTCAGATGTGACGCTAGTCCTCAACATTATTTTATTGGCTGGCACTTGGTTTCTACATTTCACCCGTCTTTTTTACCACGGTAGTAGCCTTTGCAGACATTGTGTTTTGCAAACGGATTATTGTTGAACGCTTCAACACCACTATCTACGTGCTAGGCATCTTCTCCGAATGGGGTCTTACCGTCAATACCAGTAAGACTGAATGGATCCGTATTAACCTGGAACCCACTTTGGGAGATGCCACCTCTACAACATCTAGAAATGTCGGCACAAATCGTTGTTAAGAAGCTTGGCGACAGGTGAAGACACTCGGCACACTGTTCGGCTCCGGGGAGGACGTAACGCGCCGTATTGGCTTGGCTGTAAGAGATTTTGGAGACACTCTGAAGTTGTGGTTCAAACACAACCTGCTTTCTACACCCATTAAAGTTCGTTTATACAACATTTTCGTTCTACCAATCTTGACCTAAATACTTGCTTGCAATTTAGTCTAGTTCTGCTCTTCTTAAATTTGACCTCTTGTTTTCTTTTTTATTTCGTTCTCCCAGTCTCACACATACACATGCTCACAGTTAATTCCGCCGTCGTGAGTCCCATTGACGAGAATGATATATAAAAAATAATAATAAAAGTAGACTTTGTAATGTGTAATTATATAGCGGAGCGTACTCTGTATCTCTCTCTCTCTCTCTCTCTCTCTCTCTCTCTCTCTCTCTCTCTCCTCGTGATTGACTTAACGTTAGTGTTAGTTGTGTTGGTGTGATTTATAATACTTCCGTACGTAGAATGGCATTCGTGACTATTCACCAACGTTATCAGATTTAATACAGTCGGCGAGGTCGACAAAATGGCACAAAACTTTGGGCACGGATGAGTTTGTGGAACAATTCGTCCAATCCAAGGTCGTCTTACAAAACAAATAAATAATCTCTAAAATCCGTGCCGTCCAATCATTATCGAAAGCGATCTGGTAGGTGATAGTTATGTGTACTGCACTTAGGGTCCAGCGGATAATGCCGGCATTATATTCGGCATTATGGAACTATTTGAGCATCAGAGCATTGTGGAAGAAGAAACGAACATTTTGTGGGATTTGAGCGGCATTTATATATTCATTACAACATCTCAAGACTCGGTGGACACACCGGCCAATGCGAAGAGAGTGGGTGATTGCCAACCACGGCGATCAATAAAAGTAAGGGGAGGGAAAAGAAAGAGTAGCAAAATGAACAGCAACAACAACTCCGTAAAGAAGGGTAATGTCTAATAAAAACAGTGAAAAACACAGAGACGCAAAGGACATGTGGATAATGAGCTATTTATGTCGTAGTAAATAGTTTTTGGACTATCATTGTGGATAATGTCGGGAAATACCAGCTTTTTTTGCATTAATCGGCTACACTCATGAGGTAGGTCCAACCCGTCTCGTGTTACCGGGTTCCTGGATCGTGGATCGCTTGTTGTAAACACATAACACCGTTTAGTACTTGATGTAGCAATGAATACATGTGTTATAGTCAGGTCAATGACTGTCTACGTTCGCCCAAACAAAGCTATTGCAAAAATTCGCAACAAGGAATTGCAACGCCAAGGAGGAAACTGTTTTGTCGAAAACATAGAGAGTCATGGAGGCGAAGTGAATATCGAAAGCCAAAAAGAAGTTTCTCGTTGTGCCTCAGGCTGTGAAGATAGCCTCACTAGGTTTGTAGCGATACTGAAGTAGACGCCGGTCCTTTGATAAATTTGTACCAGGCTGAAAGAGGAGCTACACGCAGAAAGAGGAGCTACACGCAGAAAGAGATGCATATTGTTCCGACGAACTGCCTTTGCGCAGTCCAGCCGAACTGGCTCGAAAAGAACTGGAAAATTTCCAGTTCTTTTCGAACCCGGTGGAAATACTCATGGATTCAGCACCAAGGCGTTATGAGTACTCTGCAGCAGCGCGTATCTGGCTTTCCCGATGAAACACGTACAGTTAGAGGTGAACGGCTGTACTCGCAAGACAGCAATGACTGTCAAGTTCTAAAGGTATCAACAAACACGATTCTAATACTATTCTAGTCTATGTTGCTACCCAGTTGTCTGTGCAACACCACAAGGAGAAAAGGACTATAAAAAGTAATGGAAGTACAGCAGCAAAATATTCTGGCCACATTTGTTCGCGCTCACCGCAAATAGAAGGGATCTGGATCCAAGGTCAGCCTAATATCTGCCGTTTCAGATGAAAAGATTATATGCAGAAGCAATGCAGTGATAGCTGGTCTCCTTCTCACCACCACCACCAACATCAGCTCGCGCCTGGCACCTCGTCGATGCATGGTTGGCGGTATCCGACGTGGCAGGCTGGTACATCAAGTAGCGCATGGCCCATAGAAGCTGGTACAGCATCCAAAATAGCTCCTGGGCGACGTACGTTTCGTCCCCGCTGGACTCATCAGGCAATCTTCTTCTTGGATGTCTTCATACGGAGCTTGACTCAGGAGAATGAAGTTAGTTGAAGACACCACAGCAGCTGTATTTATGGTTGATAAATATGGAGGTATAGACACACCTGGCTTCATATCGGTAAACACACGACTGCCCACACACGCTCTCTAAGCTGCAAAGTTCTGCTATGTCGAATACCGCCAACCATGCATCGACAAGGCGCCAGGCGCGTACTGATGGTGGTGGTGGTGAGAAGGAGAGCTCTGTCAACATGTGAAGGAGAGCTCTGTGCCAGAACTTTGCAGCTTAGAGAGCGTGTGTGGGTAGGCGTTTGTTTACCACCATGTTGCCAACTAACTTCATACTGACAACACCAGTTACTTAATTTCAATTAGCTCATGCGATAACAGCCCATCGCTCATGCGATTGTAGTTCCTTGGTTCTTTTTTCTTCTATAAATTAATCCTTGGCTCTCCATGCGACTCCATTCCTGCACACCTGATCAGGAGAAATTCACTAATCGCTGAGAAGCGTACACAGAAAAAACCTCAGCGTGTATTTACAAATTGTACTGATGTCTGATAGGAAATTTTAAACGAAAGTAAGTATCAGTTCGCAAGTTTCCACCCAAACGCACACACCCAGTAAAACAAAGCACTTGTCATAACATAAAGGAACGTTTTCATTCCCATCGCTTCAAGTGTTGTACAGAGAATGGCTCAAGTTGTAAGGATGAAAACATAATATAACATGAAGAAACAAAGAATCGCAACACTCGTGAAAAGGTGGAAATTGGTCAAGTTCACAACATCAGAAATGTCGAAGGAAAGTATTAAAAGTGACAACAACATGGCGAGCAATTTAAGTAACGTTGTTAACACCTGAACGAAGAGTAATACAAAATAATTGTAGAGACAATACATTTGTTTTCTGAACCCAATGTCCAGGATTTAATTTACCTTACCACAACAAAAACAACAACAACAACAACAACTCATGATAGATGTACTTCTACTTCAAGCAGTAATAAGGAAAAGCTATTTATTTTGGATCTCGTGTTTAATACTTAGTATCATAATGTTAAATACCAAAATCAAGACATGTCAAATCCTTTCAGTAATCAGGAGGAACTCAGCAATCGATGACAAGCGTTCATAGGAAACCAGAAGCATGAAACTACTGATGTCTGAAAGAATACGATCGTAGAATTATCTTCCGAACATTGGCCTGGACTTCCAGAATGAATTCTATTTCTACGACACAGCTACGCCCACGGAATCTACAACGACAATCCCTAACCTTGTCAAAAGACAGCACAATTTGGGCACAGCTGATGCTCGACGGATTTGGTCCAGTTAGAGTGTATTTCGGCCTCCTTGTAGCCCAACGCAGATCCAACAGGAATTGTAAAAATGCCGTCTTGGGGAAAGTTCGAGGAGTACTCAGCGGGGGCCCCCATATCAGTGGTGTAGAAGAATCTGTGAACAGGTTTTGCCCGACCTAAATCGTGTCAACTACCGTGGATTGTGAGCACCGCACCATCTCTTCCACCCATAGTGTGGCTTCCTTATGCGATAGATTCCATTTCCCTCCATATTCACAGGGAAAGATGATATCCTCCAGACCGAAGACATCCACATATAGAGTGTCAATAATCCAATGACATACACCAGCATCATCATGAAAGGTGTCGAAACAAAAGACGAAAATATACGTCTTGCGGCGTCCTGGCAGGCCTTCGTAATACAATGTATGGAATTCGAGACGGATTGCAGGATTATACCATCGCTCATCAGTCACCCACTCCGTATGATTGGGTTTGCAAGAGCGAAGTATTCTATGAAGGCTGGGACCCTCAATCTTCCGTCGTTGTGGCGTATCTGGGTGATAAGTGTAAATGACTGCTCCAGATGGTCTGAATAATGGTGGGCCCCAGACGGTACTTTTTGTTCTATCAGGATTCCTGCTCAAAACCTTAACATCACGATCGCCACCGGGAAACGGTGGGAGATTCTTGGAAGACAATAGTTTTACGAATATTTCCAGTTGAACGATGGAATGTTTCGAAGTCATCTTCAACAGTTCCTCTACCGGCACTATTGACTACACTGCTGCTTACTCAAAAACTGTAGGAAATCCTCTTTAAATGCACCGGGTGCGAAATCAAACCCTGCACCTCCTACGTGTTTTGAGCTTTGCGCAACCTCTTGGTTTGGTCAGCGCTGTAATTGACATAAGGTGTTTTACATTGGTTTTCTCAGCATGCAGTGAATTGACCATAACATAAAACGCGAAAGAGATATTTCTACCCGCTGTTGGATGTAAGAATAATTAGGCTTAGGGCCATCTGTAACTGTGCCAGGTGGCCCCTGCATTTCTTATCCCGTGGATCATCCTAAGTCATCGTGTAATTATTACTTTGAAGTGATAGTAATAACACATATTGTTTGCTGTATTTGATATTGTGGTGTCAGTGGCCTGCCAGTTTCTCTAGCAATTTATCTTACACCGAAAATAACGTGTTATCCAATAGTAATTTATCACATTCTTTCAAGGCTTGTCCAGTTGTACTACATAATATCGTTAGCAGATATGACGACACCCCGAAGTGTCTGTTGGTTTGATGACGGCATTGTTAGCGCAGAAAACTCTAGTACGACAATTCACCAGCCACACTCCAGAACAGTTTCTTGTCAAACTATTCAGATTTGACTATAGTCGTCAACATGATTATGTTGGCTGTCACTTGGTTTCTACTTTTCACCCATTTTTGTTACCACGTCAGTACACGTTGTGATATTTAATTATTCATGGGGACTTACGCTGTATACATGTACCTCCCTTTCTCCTCGTGATCGACTTAGCACTTTCAATAGTAACTGTTGTCTTTGTAGGGTTCTAAATACGTTTTTGATTGTCGACCAAAGTAATTAGACGATATTATTCGGTCAGCGAGTGTGACGAAATGACACAAAACTGACAGGGATTACTAGTTAATACGTAGTTACACAATGTTGTAGACTGCTAGCTATTTCTAACATAAAGAACTCATCATTCCAGCTATGAATCATACTATCAAACTGAGCTATAAGCCATTTTGCAAAGGTGTTACCATAGACATGTAGATAACTAGTGGTTCTAGCGCTAGAATGCTCCAACATCGGAAAGTACAGCGAGTGATACAGTGATGCAGCAGCACTTGAGCATCTTACCTAGAGTAATCAATGAGACGAATGTCGAGGAGCGTGATATCCAATGATGTAAACAGCAACATGTTTCGGCCATATAGGCCTCATCAGTACAGCAGCGAGCTATCAGCCGAGCGACCAACGTCGGACGTACCACAGACATAAAGATTGCTCATTGATGAAGCGTCAGAGCGCTATGATCAGGAAAAGTAGCGAGTAGCGATGAGTAATGGAACAACACTAGAGCAACCTACCGAGAGTAGGTATTTCCCAAATCGACCCATGTTTTCCGGATGGCAGTCATGAGTCAGTCAAGTGTCAAGTTCGGCAAGAAGCGTGTGCTCCTCGTTGGAGCAACCAACTTCATGACTATTACCGCCGAAGTCGCAACTTCTAAGTTCGTATTGTTGTCCCTCACGCGGATGTGCGACTAGTTGTTGGAGGTGACAGCGTTGTGAATAGCTATACTGGCTCTCAACGTCTGTTTAGCACAACTCCATGAGCGACTCTGACTCACGCTGCTACCTGGGGCTTCACGAGGTGTTTGTCGCGCTGGAAAAAAAGCGTCTCTGTAAGTTTGTATCCCTGGTGATGGTTTGGCCTGGAGAGCAGTATATAAGTGGTGCTTTTCAGGCACAATCTGCCTCAGCCTACTCAAGCTCAACTGATGAGGGGTGAATTCCCCGAAACACTGTGTATTGAGCAGGGAGTGGTGCTTTCTTACAGGTTTGCCGAGCGGAAGGTGCGACGTGCTCCTCGTGTGCTCCGGATGGCAGTCGTGAGTCAGTCAAGTGTCAAGTTCGGCAAGAAGCGTGTGCTCCTCGTTGGAGCAACCAACTTCTAAAATTAAATATTATTTAATATAGTTTATGGAGAAGTGTGGACATAAATTATGCGATTGAGTCCACTATAAAAGCACACTAGGAACAGTCAGACGTGAATACTATTAATCAGTGCTCAAGCTGACATTTATGCCGGCAGAACGGAATAAGGTATGCCCACTTTGTTTCATGTTACAAACGTTTTCCTAGGCTAAACATCCAATTTCTTCATACTTGTATCTTATATTGTTTGTACTTATACTGTTCCAAAGATGGAATTATCTTCCAGGTTGGCATTTACTTGTTGTCTGCAAAAGAAGTGGAGCCAGGAGATACAGAATAGCGAGTGATGAAGTGGTTTCCGAAAAGTTAAACCTGTTCTATCTTGAAGAGAAGGGAAGGAAAGCGTTTCCCAGATTAATTAAGTATCTTCTTGATTGTATGGTCTACGTGTTTGCATTCAAAGGAATGGCTCTCTTGGAAAGTTCATGGATATTATTGCTAATTCCAAAGCAAAAGCTACATTCCAAGGCTGCATGGAAAGCTGGCGTAGTACGATCATTTGAACGCAAGACAAGACAGAAAAATCAAACCACAATTTTTCTCTTTTTTTCTTTTATGCTATGGAATATCTCAGTACCGTACTCCTAGTCATTGTGTGCTTGGTTGTGCTAGATTGTACTCGTCTGACTGTTCAACATCTAGTACAGTGGGTGGACTAGATCGCAGAAGTCCGGTGGGAATTTATTTACTGTCTTTCCGGGGAAGATGTGAAGAAAGAAGAAACAACATAGATTATTTCACGCACAGCGCCGGTATGCTAACCTTTTTGCAATTGTCTCTTTTGAGCTCTGCTGCATATGATGGTGGATGGACTATACATGTATTTGTCACTAGTAAAATAAAGATAAAGATCAGAAGAGACATGAAAGTGCATAGGCGTATAGGGGTATGTATGGAGCTGTGAATATGTGCAAAGTACATCGTAAGTACATGTATGTGCATTTGTGTGCTCGTGTGTTTTCAGACAAAACGAAAAAACGTTTCAAAAATCCGTGTCGTCCCATCACTTTGGAAAGCGAGGTAGGAAACGACATCAGGTAAGTAACCAAACGTGTGTGCTTTTCATCGAATCTAAATAAACAACAACAACAACAACAACAGCAACAACACCAACACCAACACCAACACCAACACCAACACCAACACCAACACCAACACCAACACCAACACCAACACCAACACCAACACCAACAACGACAACGACAACGACAACAACAACAACACCAACACCAACACCAACACCAACACCAACACCAACACCAACACCAACACCAACAACAACAACAACAACAACAACAACAACAACAACAACAGCAGCAGCAGCAACAGCAACAACAACAACAACAACAACAACAACAACAACAACAACAACAACAACAACAACAACAACAACAACAACAACAACAACAACAACAACAACAACAACGACAACGACAACGACAACAACAACAACAACAACAACAACAACAACAACAACAACAACAACAACAACAACAACAACAACAACAACAACAACAACAACAACAACAACAACAACAACAACAACAACAACAACAACAACAACAACAACAACAACAACAACAGCAACAACAACAACAACAACAACAACAACAACAACAACAACAACAACAACTAATAATAGGTGTACTTCTATTAAAAAGCACAAGCTATTTAGCTTTGATCTCGTGTTCAATACTTAATATCATGATGTTATACACTTAAGTCAAGACATGTACAATCCTTGCAGTAATCGGGAAGAACTCATTAATCGATGAGAAGCGTTCATAGGAAACATGTAGCATGCGCATACTGATGTCTAAAAGAACAATATTTTAGAATTATCTTCCGAACATTGGCCTGGACTTCCAGATTAAATACTATATTTATGATGCAGCCATGACCACAGTATATACTTCGAGAATCCCTCACCTTGTCAATAGACATGACAATTAAAAAAAAACCCAAACCCGACGGATCTGGTCCGGTTATAGTGTAGTCCGTCCCGCTTATAGCCCACCTCAGATCCGACAGGAATCCCTCGAAAGCCACATTGGAAATATTTTTATGAGCACTCAGCGGAGGCCCCCATATTAGTGGCATAGGAGAATCTGTGAATAGATTTTTCCCGACCTGCATTGTGTCCACTCGCTTAGAATTTGAGCATAGCACCATCTCCTCCACCCACAGTGTGGCTTCCTTATGCGATAGATTCCATTTCCCGCCATCTTCACCGGGAAAGATGATATCCTCCAGACCGAAGACATCCACATATAGAGTGTCAATTATCCAATGACATACGCCAGCATCATCATGGAAGGTGTCGAAACAAAAGACGAAAACATACTTTAGGTAGGTCCCTGGCAGGAATTGGGAAGCAAACTTGAATTCGAGACGAATTGCAGGATTATGCCATCGGTCATCAGTCACCCATTCCTTACGATAAAGTGGGCAGGAACGAAGTACTTTATGAAGATTTGGACCCTCAATCTTACGGCGCTCTGGCTTATCAGGGTGATGAGTATGAATAACGACTCCAGATGGCCTGAATAATGGTTGGCCCCACACTGTTTTCCTTTTCATATTAGGATTCCTGCTCAAAACGTAAACATCTTCACTGCCGGAGAGCTGTGGGAGATCAAAAGAAGCCACGAGTATTACAAATTGTTCCAGTTGAACGATGGAATGCTTCGAAGTCATCTTGAACTGTTCCTCTACCCGCGGTATCAACAACAATGGTTCTTACCCCAAAATGGTCTAAATCCTCTTTAAATGCATTGGGTGCGAAATCCAACCTCGCACCTCCTACGCGTTTTGACCTTGTGCAACCTCCTGCTTTGGTCAGCGCTGTAATTGACATAAGGTGTTATAAAATGGTTTTCTCAGCATGCTGTGAATTTACCATAATGTAAAAAAGAAAAGAGATTGTTGTATAAATATTTGCTGCAATAAAACTTACGTTCAGTGCTATCCACCTCAGTGCGAACTCGGAAGGTCACACACACACTTACACTCACACAGACACACCTCAAGGCGCGGGGTGCATATGGTGAAAAACACGCACGCACACTCAAACCATCCCCATACTTATCCACACACACACACACACTGTCTCATACTACCTGTAGAAGGGTTCAGATGTGAAGCCAGTCTGCAACATTATTATTGGCTGGCACTTGGTTTCTACCTTTCACCTGTCTTTGTTACCACGGTAGAACACATTGTAATATGTTGGTTTGCGTTGCGCAAACCGTAGTTAACCAGCACGCCACGGGCCGCGCCCCCGCAGGGGAATATTCCCGCAAGATGACTTTAGGTGACCATACGCACTCCGCCGTGCCACCGCAGCCGACTTGCGCAAGCACGCACTCTTGCAGAGTTCCGCATTCGGGTCGCACTCGCGTACGACATCCCGTATGAGCCACCCTTCGCCTGGCGGATGCATCCGTAGACGGCTCATCTACTGCTGGCTGGTGTAATTTTGCCAGTTGTCTGTTTTGCTGCGAGTGCTCGCCACGCAATTTTGTTTTCTATTCCTCAACATTTAGAACTTTAGTATGGCTTTCTCAGCAGCCCAGAGGGACTCCATCGCCGAGATTGTGGCTGCCAGCGTTGCAGCAGCACTCGGCAACAGCCCGCCGGCTGGACACCACGCGGCTGACTCCGAGACTGGAGCAAACGGTATGTTCCCAGATGTAACGCACCACAACCACACCCCCGCTTGTATGGCGCATGTGGCCCCAGAAGCCATTGACAAAATAAAACGGATCGAGTATGTCGATATTGCTTGTCTGCTGGCCCCAAAGCCGGGACCAGCCGCCAAACCAACCCCCAAGAGATTCCGGGTAGATGACGACGGGGCACTGGCAGTCTGCGCCGCTCCAAAACGGAAAATTGAAAACTTGGCCACGTGGATCGAGGCGTGGTCCATTTTCAGCCTGATTGCCATAGGCGAACATCACCTATGCGCCGAAGCCCTGATGATTCACCAACTCCGAATCATCCAGGCCGCCGGCAAGTACCGCTTCGCAGCAGTTGTAGAATTCGACACCAGGGCGCGGCAGGCGCTGTCGAAAGATTTGTCCCGGTCACTGGCAGACCTGGACACTGAGCTCTACACGACCTGCTTTACCGGGCAGGCACTCCCCTTTTGCAACAACTGCAAGAGGCTGGTGCACCTGACCGCCTCCTGCACAACGCAGCCCTTTCGGAGCAGGCCAAAGGAGCAAGGTGTCAGCTCCAGCGCAAAACCAAACGAGACCTGCCGCCGTTACAACTACGGCACCTGCGTAGGCTCGTGCAAGTTTCGCCACGCATGCATGTTTTGCTCGGGAGAGCACCCAGCTTCCGCCTGCCCAGCCAAGAAATAGCGATGCCGCGAAGGCAGCCCCGGCAGTATCCTCTCTTAATAGTCTTATTTATAATATTGCACCGCACACACCCATCCACATTGATGTATTGCATGATGAATTGCGCACGCACCCCGACCCCGCTTTTGTTCTTGCTTTGATTAATAACTTGCGTTTTGGCTTTTGCATTGGTTTTACCGGGCCTCGTAATGTTTCTGTTCATAGTGCTAATCTGTCCTCTGCAACAGCTCACCCCGAAGTCGTTGACCAATATCTCGCAACTGAATGCTAGCGGGGCCATACGGCCGGTCCCTTCACAGCTCCGCCATTCGCCTGCCTCCGCACATCAGGAGTCGGCGTGGTCCCGAAAAAATCAGGCGGGCACCGGTTGATCATGCACCTCTCCGCCCCGCAGGGGAACAGCGTGAACACGTTCATTGACCCTGACCAATACTGCTTCAAACTGATTACGATCGACTGCATTGCCGATCATGTTTGCAGAACAGGCCCCTGCGCACTAATAACCAAGGTGGACCTGAAGCACGCGTTTCGGCTCTGTCCAGTACACCCCGACGACTGGCTACTGCTTGGCATGCAGTGAAGATCGAAGTATTACTTCGACACAGTCTTGCCGTTCGGTCTGCGGTCCGCCCCTAGCTTGTTTAACCGCCTAGCAGACGCGCTTGAGTGGATCCTACGCCACAAGTACAGCATACCCGCACTCGAGCACTACCTCGACGACTTTGTTTCGGTATCACCACCAGCCACTGTGGTGCCATCGTCAACAGCCGCAGTCCACAAGGCCACGATCCTTCAGGTGTTCGACAACCTGGGTGTCCCCACTGCAGTTGGCACCGACAAGGTGGTGGGTCCATCCACGTGCGTCACCGTGTTGGGCATCGAGATTGACTCGGCCACCGGGGAACTCCGCCTTCCCACTGACAAGCTCCGCGCGCTGCAACATCTGCTGCAGTCATGGTCCACCCGCCACACCGCCTCACGGCGGGAACTCCAATCTCTAGTGGGCCACCTGTCTTTCGCAGCAAAGGTTGTTCCAGCTGGACGCACCTTTACTAGACGGCTCATTGATGCATGCACTTCCACTCACAGCTCATCGCCCATCGTCCACCTGAGCAGCGATGCCCTAGCCGATATCCGGTGGTGGCAGGAATTCCTTCCCGTCTGGAACAGCAAAGCCCTTATGCGCGACCCAGAGTGGTCTAGGTCACCGGACCTTGAGTTGTTCACGGACGCATCCGGCCTAGGCTTCGGTGGCTTCTTTCAAGGTCGCTGGTTCGCCGGCGCATGGTCCGCAACGCAACAGACGCCGCCATACACCTCCATCATGTGGAGGGAGATGTGGCCAATCTCCCTCGCCTGCCAGCTGTGGGGACCGCTTTGGACGCAGAAGAAGATCCTGCTCCACTGCGACAACGCTTCCGTGTGCGCTGCCTGGGAGTCGGGCACCTGCCGGCACCCAGGAGTCGTGGCGCTCATACGCAGCACCCTCCAGACGGCCGCTCGCCACAACTTCTGTCTGCTTATCCGCCACATCGCCGGAGTGGACAACGGTATCGCAGATGCCCTATCCCGCGCTCAGTTCCCACGGTTCCGCCTCTTGGCGCCCGGGGCCGACCTCAGTCCGTCGTCACTCGCAAACATCCACGCCGCAGCGTGAGGAAGTCGCCATCCAAGGTCCGCCGTTACCGAGATTGGACGCTCTGCTCCTGAGACCACAGAACTATGCTTCTGCCCCCGTGTTTTCTTTTGTTTCCTTTACTTTTTCCGCTGTGTATCCCTGCTCGCACAGCCTACTGCCACGCCCCACCCGTTGCACCTCTGCACTAGTTGTTAAGCCCTCGCCGGGGTGTTACTGCCTATAATTTCTGCCTCAACCCTGTGTGCTTACGGATTGTCAAGTCCTTTAGAATCGCATCCCTGTGTGCTTATGGACCGAGTCAAGTCCTCTAGATTTGCCGCCCGGTGTGCTTAGGGACTGAATCAGGTCCCCTAGACGCCTGCACTTTCTTTGGGAGCAGTTCGGTCCCGCCGCTGCCTAGGGAGACCACCGCAATAGACACATCTAGATTGGGAATCAAATAGGCAAGCCGCAAGCAAAATCCGCACGCCTCATGGCAGTAGGCCTCCGCCGGTCAGAGAGCCCCGTTACACCTAGGATCATGACTGCGCTCATGGGGGTGGGTCGTACGAAGCAGGGTCACTCGCACTGACTGAATTTCTTTGTCCTTTGTTGTGTTGATTCCAGGCTCGCTGGCCGTTGCCGCATGCAACCGCTCACATGATGGCTCGCCAGCCCAGATCGCTCATCTATCCGCAGAAAAGCAACCTCCCGCAGGAGGGCCACCGCAGTCGCTTCCTCCGCAACGTACCGCTGGCCCCAGTCAGCACGCAGGGCTAGCTATCGTGTTTCTCGCTCGCTTCCTAGCCGCTGTCTAGGGCAGGTGGTGATGGATGTGCGCATGTTTGTGTATATGCGTGTGTTTATGTGCGCGCATGTGGGCATGTGCGCTGCTATACGCGGTCACTGGTGGATGCATGTGGCGCGCTATCTCTTCTCCTGTGTCCTCTCTGCCAGGCTCGCCAGCCGCCGCACTTTCCGCACGAGCCGAACAACTCATATCCAATTCAGTGGCTGCAGCCACGCAACGCACATATGCCCCGGGCTGGCCCGCATTCCGCAAGTTCAGGCAACAGATTCACCGCGACCCGCTGTCACCGCGTCACGATGACATCCTGCTATTTGCCGCTTCCATGTCGCATTCTGTCATTGCCGGCACTTTGAAAGTATACCTGGCCGCAGTCAGATACAACCTCCTCTGCAGGGGAGGACCTGTCGAAGTCCTTGCATCAAGCCGGCTCACCGCTCTGGTGAAAGGCCTGGAGAGAGAACGCGCATCGCTCCCACGGCACGCAACTGCCCAGCCTCGGAGACAGGCTATCACCGCCGTACAACTCAAGGCACTACATCTTTTCCTGCAGCGTTCCGCTTATAGCCCTGGCGACACGCTCATGCTATGGGCCGCATTGACGACAGCATTCCATGGTCTGCTGCGAGGTAGCGAGTACACGTCCCCGTCGCCAGCAGGGTCGGGTACCCTGAAAACTCTCAGGCGCGCTCACCTCGTGCTCTCTCAGGCCACAGCCAGCTTACGGCTTCAACGCACGAAGACATCGCAGCTGACAAGCGGTGGCGAGGTTGTGCTGCATCGCCATGCAGACCCGCAAATATGCCCCGTCCTGGCCCTCGAGGCATACGTCAGATCATGCGCATGGGGTAGTGACGAACAACCTCTCTTCAAGTTCGGCAATGGACGATGGCTCACGCCCAATGACATCAAGGTAGTGTTGCGCAGGGTTCTGGGCCCCAGCTACAGTAGCCACTCCCTCCGTGCAGGTGGCGCAACGCACATGGCGAACCAAGGTGCCCCGGAGTATGCCTTGATGGCAGCCGGGCGGTGGTCCAGCGGAGCTTACCGCACGTACGTTCGCAGGCCTGCAGGCATGCCGCGGCGTTACTGAGCCACGGGTCGCAAGCACCGCACGCCCCCCTTTTCTTGGAGGCACGGGCTCGGCCGATGGGCACGAAATCCGCATGGTGCACATCCATCGGCTGCCGCAGACAATACAATTAATATACTTGTGGGTACTACCGAGTACTTAGTGGTCATGCAGTTGCCATAGCAATGTACTGGTACACCCAGCCTTTATGATTGTTACATGACCCCATGGGTCGTCTTTCAAACGCTCTTTCATAGCCGATAGATGGCGTTATTTGTTCCTATCATACTATGTTACAGATGGGCGGCCTTAGACGGCCCAGTCCGATCATTTCACGCGAACTATGTTATTTGTCATCATGATCACAATAATCATGTCGTGTTCACGTTCAATATAAGCTTGCGACACCCCACTGGCTCATCTCTTCTGTGGTGTGAGGGTTAAATGTTGGTTTGCGTTGCGCAAACCGTAGTTAACCAGCACACCACGGGCCGCGCCCCCGCAGGGGAATATTCCCGCAAGATGACTTTAGGTGACCATACGCACTCCGCCGTGCCGCCGCAGCCGACTTGCGCAAGCACGCACTCTTGCAGAGTTCCGCATTTGGGTCGCACTCGCGTACGACATCCCGTATGAGCCACCCTTCGCCTGGCGGATGCATCCGTAGACGGCTCATCTACTGCTGGCTGGTGTAATTTTGCCAGTTGTCTGTTTTGCTGCGAGTGCTCGCCACGCAATTTTGTTTGCCAAACGCCCACGCCTACCGGACGGAGGGGAGGCACGGGCTCGGCCGATGGGCACGAAATCCGCATGGTGCACATCCATCGGCTGCCGCAGACAATGCAATTAATATACTTGTGGGTACTACCGAGTACTTAGTGGTCATGCAGTTGCCATAGCAATGTACTGGTACACCCAGCCTTTATGATTGTTACATGACCCCATGGGTCGTCTTTCAAACGCTCTTTCATAGCCGATAGATGGCGTTATTTGTTCCTATCATACTATGTTACAGATGGGCGGCCTTAGACGGCCCAGTCCGATCATTTCACGCGAACTATGTTATTTGTCATCATGATCACAATAATCATGTCGTGCTCACGTTCAATATAAGCTTGCGACACCCCACTGGCTCATCTCTTCTGTGGTGTGAGGGTAAAGGGTAATTATTTAGTGGAGCATACTCTGTATACCTCTCTCTCGCTTCGTGATTGACTTAACGCTAGGGATAGTTGTGTTTGCTGCAGTAAAACTTACGTTCAGTGCTATCCACCTCTGTGCCAACTCCGAAGGTCACGCGCACACCTCAATGTGCGGGGTGTATATGGTGAAACACATACACGCACACTCAAAACACACACACACACTTCTCCACACACACACACAGTCTCATACTACTTGTAGAAGGTTTCAGATGTGACGCTAGTCCTCAACATTATTTTATTGGCTGGCACTTGGTTTCTACATTTCACCCGTCTTTTTACCACGGTAGTAGCCTTTGCAGACATTGTGTTTTGCAAACGGATCCTGGCATCAACTGTTGAACGCTTCAACACCACTATCTACGTGCTAGGGTTGGACCTGAGCAAGGCTTTTGACACTGACAGTAAACCGCACAAAGCTGCTTGGTGTCATGTAGCAAGAGAAAATTGGAGACGCGGATGGTTTACGACTGGTTAGGTAAAGGCTATCTGGCACAGCCCTGACAGTTCGCGTGAACTAAGCACAGTCCGCACTTTTTGAGACAGCTCGGGGAGTCTCCCAGGGCGACGGATTGTCACCGGTACTGTTCACGATTTATTTGGAAGCAGCCCTGCGAATGGTACGTGACCGACTGCCAGCCCGACCATCAGCAGGCAACATTCTAACTGAAGAAACAGCTTACGCCTGAAATAGAGTGAGTGTCGTTGTGATAACATCATTTACGAGTGTCGTTGTGATAACATCATTTACGAGTGTGTGATTACGATACAGTGTTTGTTGTGTGTTGTGCGTGTTTGTCGGATAATAATATCAATAACAATACGCAGATATAATAATAGTTGCATAGATAGTACTTAGGTTTTTTGTTGTCGGTTTGTATTCTTTATTTAGGGTGGGAAGTCCAAAACAGGCCCTAGCCTAATAACAATGGTCCCACCAGTGAGGGATGCTGTATATCTGTGCATAAGGATCAGTGAGTGTAACAGCAACTAGTAGGGAAAGAAAAAGAGAGAAGAAAAACAAATCAAAACAGGAGTTGCGACTTGCATAGGGAGAAAATAACGTAAAGAGCAGTGCATACAGCCTTTGTAAAACGGCTTATTTATCTGGTAAGCAAAAAGGCAAGAGCCATTGACTTAAATCGATTGCGTTTTCTTTCTTGCCTGACCGCAGCGGGGAGCTGGTTCCATAGGATGGTCCCAGCATAGGTTCGTTTGGCAAGACGCTCTGGCTTATCAGGGTGATGAGTATGAATTACGACTCCAGATGGCCTGAATACTAGTTGGTCCCAGAGTTGGTCCCAGACTGTTTTCCTTTTCATATCAGGATTCGTTTGAGATAAATTCTATGAGCAAGGGTACATAAGTGGACTTGGCAGCGCTCACAGAGCGGGGATGAGGCAGTCCGAGAATATAATTGTGCACTGCTGAATAACTGAGGCAGTTCAAATAACCGTTTGATTATCTTTTTATGATGCGTTTCAAGTGTTGTGGACAAAGTTGAATTTAGACCACACCATGCTGCACGAAAGTCGCTAACACTTGCTAGCCGTGTGCTGTTCTTCAAGGCAGCTATCATGCCGGATCTACTGTATGGGTCCGTTGCGTTTAGCCCAGGTCTCACACAGGCCCAGACCGACCGGCTCCAAGTAGCACAAAACCGTGGGGCAAGAGCAGTTTATGGCCGGCCGGGGTTCTCTCGTGCCAGTGATCTCCTGGAACGCATGCAGGTGTTCAGGATTGGAGAAGTACATCGGCAGAAGGTCCTGGTCTTTGTCTGGAGGTGCATACACGCCAGTGCGAGTCCATTTCTCCAGGAGCTCTTCGTACGCTGCGCGGATCGTAGGACGCGCCTGGATCTCGCCCTGGGGCTCCGTCTACCAGCTACGCGAACCCGCGCCGGGCGATCTCGCCCTGCCTCCCGAGGTAGTGCCCTTTGGAACGTCCTACCGGATGCAGTCAGAGTACTGTCGTCTCTCAGCAGCTTCAAAGCTGCAGTCGTACCGTATACCCTCCGATCTTCCTGATGTTATGATTAGGGCCGATTCCCACTACGGTACCGTGAGTGCCGTGCCGTGAGTACCCATGGTGATTTGCTCACGTGAGGGGCAGTTTTGGCGCGAGTTCATTCCGTGGGTCATGCCGTACCGCGCCGTGGACATTCCGGTGCCGAGGGTCTCTGGGGGGTGGAAATGGCATGCCGTGGTATTCCGTGAGGTCGAATACAGTGTGTAGTAGGTATTTTACTACTTCCTGATACTAGTAATAGGAAGTTTTTTCTTTCTTTTGTATTTGTGGTACGAAGTGTTTTCTTGGCTTTTGGCTTTTGGATTGGTTGATTTTTGAGCTTTCTCCAATCATCTCCCCCGCTATTTTCCCTCCAGACCAAAGTCAGAAATAATTTAGTTGGTAAAAATGGCGATCTGGCCTGCCGACGGAATGCACGGAAAGACAGTGCGCAGGTGTAAATCACTCTCAGCTTCAAGCTCGTACCGTGGGGTACACGTGACCTACCCAAATCGTCGGCACGGCACTCACGGTACCGTAGTGGGAATCGGCCCTTAGACTTGCCCTGAGACAGCTTCCTGTCTGTGATAGATTTTCACTGTTTACCATTATTATTTGCCATGGCGACCCCCCGCAAGTCCGTAACTGGCAGGGCAGGGTTGGGCCTTTCATCCTCCCGATGTTAGTAGCAAGTACTCTCGTTAGCAGTAACTGTTAGTACTTTGTTTGTTTTTTATTTTATTTTATTTTTTTATTTTATTTTATTTTCTCTATTTATTCTCTTTACCAGGCGTGGGCCATCCCCTGGACAAACAAAATGGGTGCCTTATTATTATTTTTCTGTTTCTGTTTTAATGACAGTCCACTGCACGCCTGAAAAAAAAGTACTTAGTTTATTAGGCGGGTTACAGAACTATCGACTTATCGTTCGCTGGCTTACTTGTAGTTTGATAACGCTTCGCTCTTCATTGAGATATATACCATTCTCTCTTTTTCTCCTTATTTTCTCCCCAACCCTCCTTCCCTGTAACATAATAACATATTCGCTGCCTTGTCATTGAGCATTTGTGCTCGTTTGGATTTGCGAATTCAAATAAAGTATACAAACAAACAAACATGCTGTGTCGGCGTAGTCAAACAGAGCCAAAATATAGCAACGGTAGAAAAGTATTTCAAAACTATGAGGGAGGTGGGAACAGTGGGAAGTGAGTGCTCCAAGGGCGGAGGTAGTGCGACGACAAACATCATTAACTTGCTCTGACCAGGAAAGTGCAGAGTCAATACGTACGCCTAGGTGTTTGTGGGTTTTTACCAGTTCGATGCTGTTGGACGATCCTGGGAAACACAGGGTGACTGGGTCTGGACAATTGGCTATACTCATGAGCCGGGTGCAACCCTCCTCGTGTTACCGGGTTCTTGGATCGTGGATCTCTTGGTGTAAACACATAACACCATTTAACACGCATGCACTCGCTATTGCAGACCAGTGGAGAGCACACATCATATGGAGGATTCATGGAGTGCTGGGCAACCGAATCTGGCATGTGATAATCATGTAGGATAGTCCACGCACGAGGTGCAGCCCATGAAATGGGCACCCATGAACTGGGCGGAGTGTGGACGGCCTGTATGATAGTGTGTATGTATGTCCACGCACAAAGTGCAGCCCATGAGATGGGCGCCCATGAAATGGACGGAGTGTGGACGGCCCACGCACACGAGGTGCAGCCCATGAATGGGCACCCATGAACTGGGCGGAGTGTGGACGGCCTGTATGATAGTGTGTATGTATGTCCACGCACAAAGTGCAGCCCATGAGATGGGCGCCCATGAAATGGACGGAGTGTGGACGGCCCACGCACGAAGTGCAATGCCCGTTAGGAGGCAGGAGTGTGGGAGTATGAGTGTGATGGCCGAAGGCCGTGATAATTGCCAGATGAGAGGAGATAGCTGGCCCAGCACTCCTATTTATTTTCGTCTTGTATGAATTATGATACCTGTGTTGAATCAAGGATATCAATATTATTCATAGATGGGAAGAGGTGGGTGGGTGAGAAAGGAACAAACCGGTGTTCTTCTCACTACCCAAGCAAAGCAAATATGAAGTAGCAATACGGCCAGCGCGAAGTATGGTGTATGCGTTACGGGTTCAAGCTCCGATGTGTGCTGCAGCCGCATATGGCTGGTTGGCTGGCGAGTTCAGGTGAGTTCCGGCGTACGCATGTTACATGCCACCACAGCGTGCATGTACGTGTTACTTGACATGCATCAATGAATAGCGTGGGATCTGCGGGCTCTTTGGAAGCCGCTGGAGCGCGTGTGAAGTGGTGGCTTGTGCAATGTGTTAACCTACATTACCGCAAGCTCTAATGTGCTATTAACACGCATGCACTCGCTATTGCAGACCAGTGGAGAGCACACATCATATGGAGGATTCATGGAGTGCTGGGCAACCGAATCTGGCATGTGATAATCATGTAGGATAGTCCACGCACGAGGTGCAGCCCATGAAATGGGCACCCATGAACTGGGCGGAGTGTGGACGGCCTGTATGATAGTGTGTATGTATGTCCACGCACAAAGTGCAGCCCATGAGATGGGCGCCCATGAAATGGACGGAGTGTGGACGGCCCACGCACACGAGGTGCAGCCCATGAATGGGCACCCATGAACTGGGCGGAGTGTGGACGGCCTGTATGATAGTGTGTATGTATGTCCACGCACAAAGTGCAGCCCATGAGATGGGCGCCCATGAAATGGACGGAGTGTGGACGGCCCACGCACGAAGTGCAATGCCCGTTAGGAGGCAGGAGTGTGGGAGTATGAGTGTGATGGCCGAAGGCCGTGATAATTGCCAGATGAGAGGAGATAGCTGGCCCATGGTTGCCCAGCCTCCATGCTAAGTTGTGACACATTGCAATGCACGTGAATGACACCGTTGTTGCTATCAGCGCAGTTTGTCAGCACAATCCTAGCAGAGCAAGTTGCTGTGCTGTTCCAAACGGTCAGCCGTGTGGGTACGTGCATGGGTGCGAGTTGCGTGCCCGCGTGGCGGGTTCTTACATACCTCCATGCGTTGTGTGATGCGCTTGTACCTCTGATAGCTTTTGGGTCAACTGCGCCATGTCTGTGTCGGTTGTCCTGATGTAGCGCAAGACGCTGTCGCTTCTCCATCGGCCCATTGCCCTGATTAGCCAGTCCGGGGTACCCGCCATGGCTGCAGTTGTGGCGGCACCGATGCGGAACGAATGACCAGCGTAATCGCGTGAATTGGGTGTTCCCGTGAGTGGGAGAAGCTGTCAGAGCTTTTCTGTCAGTGCCTGCCTGGTCAGCGGTCTCCCAGGGCGGTAGCGGAAGAGTGCGTCAGTGGCGTCAGACGGACAGACTGTAAAATATGCCAGGAGGGCGGCAACCGGGCAAGGTTGTGAAGTGGTACTACCGATTATCTGCATGGCCCTGACGAAGTTGGTCCGTCTTCGATTGCTTGATGTGGAAGCGGATATATGTGCGTCCTTAAGTGACATCCAGAGTCACATCCTGGCGCGTGGCATGAGTGGCAGGGTCAAACCCGGCTGGAGGCGCAGTGAATTCAGCGCATCGAAGAGATCTGAAGAAGGCGAGCACCATTGCCGCCTTGAGCATGCCCTTGTCCTGCTGGTGACGCCGTTGGTCCAGGCTGAGTTGGTTGAGGAGCTTCCGCAGCAAATCAATGGTGATTGGGAGGCGAGTGCGCTGGATTGCCGGGTCAGTCGCCGTCCTCTTGATGCCTCGCATAACACGTGGCGGCAGCAATGCATTCATCGTTGGATCTCGGAATCCGGCTTCGAGATGCATGTTGCGTACTGCGGCCATGTAGACATGAATTGTCTGTGGTTGAACCGATTGTGTGAGGTGTGCTGCGAAGCAGCTGGGCATCGTGTCTGTAGCCGGCATGGGCGTCCATCTCTGCAACGCACAGAATTGCGTAAATTTCCTTTCGCCAGTGGCGTACGTGCGCCGTGTTGTCGGGGCGATTGCCATGGCTGCCAGGTCGGCGACCTCCTGCATCAGTCCAGGAGAGGGAGGCGGATTGCAGTGTCCGGGGCTTGCTGTGCCGATGGTGCCAGCTGCTGGAATGCCTGTCAGAGTGATACAGAAATAGGGCTTGGCGCGGCTAAACCTCTTGTTGATATCCCATAAGCGCCGCGTAAATGTTCTGCCTGGTACGACGACGCTCGACGCAAAGGAGAGTTTCCCCAGGAAGTGATCGAGTTTGCGTTGCGTGGTCTGGGTGCAGCGTGACAGCTCGCTGAGGAGCTCGCGGAGGTCCGTCGGTTTGTCGTCTGGGAGACGGGCTTCCATGCGCACCGTGTCCAGCACAATTCCGAGGAGGGCAGTAATGTGTGAAAGCGGACAGTGTTCAGGGGAGTGGAAGTCGGCTTACTTTTTCTCAGTGGGCTTCGAAGTCTTCTCGTGGCTATCTGCAGGGCGCTGCCACCTGAAGCGGGTGGTGCTGGTGCAGGATGTGGCGGCATGTCCTTTGTCTTCACATGAGCTGCAGGCGTAAAGACGGTCGCAGGGTGTGCGGGAACAGGGCCTGCCGCGGTTGAAGTTAAAACAGACTTGGCGGGTGCTGCCCGCCACTGATGGAAAGGGCTGCGCGTGTTGAGCTGCGGCATGTGGGCAGGCAGCGGTCGCGGCTGTTTTGGAGCGTGCATTTGGTGCATGACAGACGGGGAGAGCGGAGTAGGCGAATACTCCACAGCGTCTGATTGATCACGTCCCAGCGCAGTGCCATGCTGGCGGTGTGTTGGCGAAATGCTCGATCATAGTTCAGCACAGGAGACGTCTGCATGACAGACGGGGAGAGCGGAGTAGGCGAATACTCCACAGCGTCTGATTGATCACGTCGCAGCGCAGTGCCATGCTGGCGGTGTGTTGGCGAAATGCTCGATCATAGTTCCGCACAGCAGACGTCTGCATGACAGACGGGGAGAGCGGAGTAGGCGAATACTCCACAGCGTCTGATTGATCACGTCGCAGCGCAGTGCCATGCTGGCGGGGTGTTGGCGAAATGCTCGATCATAGTTCAGCACAGCAGACGTCGTGAACTGTTGGTTCGCAGTACAAAGTATGTGCTGGTAGCAGACGAGCTCATGAGCTCGGTCAGGACGAGCAAGAACGACGATGCCCATGTAGATCGTCCAGGCCTCCAGCCAAGCCGAGAAGTCGTTGATCGCGCGCGTGTGCTTTGCGCTGAGGTTGAGCGAGAGCTGAGCCATGTCGCCGCCAGCTGTAACCAGTTGTATTGGCTCCTGTCCCTGGGAGCTGAAATTTTCCAGCAAGAGTTCCTCAAGTTCCACAAACTCTCCGCGCTGGATTTTTTCAATCGCGCGACGTGGCGGTGTGGGTAGAACCGAGGGCTTGGAGAGAACTGGAGGTCCTGGCAAAGTCGGGGTTCCGATAGAACTGGAAGTTCCGGGCAGGATAGGTCCGGAGCTTGACGCTCGGAGCGTGGGAGCGATCTTTCGGGTGCGGAGCACGCGCGTGGGAGAGATCGGCTTCCAGATCAGACTCAGCACTGTCTGTTCTCCAGGCGTTCCACACGTTCGAGAAGAGAGTGGAGGGCGTTCATCTTCATAACGGCTGAGGAAATGATGTCCGGGGAGAGCAATGAGGGCTCGTCCTGCATAGACGCGTCGGTGCCTGGAGCGGGGTCAGAAGTCTGAACTAGCTGCTGACGGTGTGTCGGAGGCATCAGGCGCGAAGGCGCGCATGCCGTCAGTCCGCGCGTATGGCGAGGTCGAAGCCCTACCCGAGCGGCGACGGGTAACCTCGACGGCATACCCGCGGCCGCGTCCACGTCTGCTTCCTCGTACAGAGCCTCGTGGCATGGTGAAAGAGAGAGAAAGGGAGTGAGAAAGGAGAAAGGAACAAACCGGTGTTCTTCTCACTACCCAAGCAAAGCAAATATGAAGTAGCAATACGGCCAGCGCGAAGTATGGTGTATGCGTTACGGGTTCAAGCTCCGATGTGTGCTGCAGCCGCATATGGCTGGTTGGCTGGCGAGTTCAGGTGAGTTCCGGCGTACGCATGTTACATGCCACCACAGCGTGCATGTACGTGTTACTTGACATGCATCAATGAATAGCGTGGGATCTGCGGGCTCTTTGGAAGCCGCTGGAGCGCGTGTGAAGTGGTGGCTTGTGCAATGTGTTAACCTACATTACCGCAAGCTCTAATGTGCTATTAGCACTAATGGCCCAGAATCTGCGAAAACCAGGCTTAGGGTGAAAATCATTTTTTTGAGAAAAATGATGTTTTGTAAAAAGGTTGTGTCGCGTGGACGATCGAGTGCATGCAGTGAAGTGGAAACAAAGAGAAAATCTCGCTTCTTTGAAGAAGTAGCAGTCATGGCAGGAAGGGTTTCAGCAGTCAGGGAAGTCAAAGGGCTTCCGGTAGAGTATTCCCTGCTACAGCTCTAGTCACAACGAAGAGTTTTTGAGCTGATCGAACGGATTCCATTTCCTACACTCAGGGATGGCGAAATTTCTGCGCTAGCTGCTGCTTGCGGAATATGGTGAAGAAATCGTCTCCAGTTAGAGTCGTGATGGCGATAGCGAGGAGAACATGGACGACATCCATCCAGCCAATCGAAGTACAGAGATACTAGCTGTTTCTGGGCCTCACACAAAGGGAACGCGCGCAGCGGAGCTCATACGTTTGCAGCAAATTCACGAGGAAAATGGCTTGAAGCGCAGTGTGAAAACGGTTTTGAATTGAAGTCCTTGGCGATGAAGTGCTACTGAATGCCAGGCGAATGAGCGAGCAGATCGAGAGGCCCCCACTCGAGACTTTCCTCGCTGGACAGCTAGCTGCAAGGGATTTTACGGCGTGCTGATATTTCACTTGCTGGTCAGCACCAAGCAGATACTGCAGCACGCCAGCACACTATGCGCTTACTATGAACAGTGGAACAGTTTGAAAGGCTGTGTTATTGCTTGTTTCTGAACAGTTGTACTAGATTCACCCTTCAAAAGGTGCCTTCTCAACTGGAGTCGGGTTTCCTTGTGGTGTGTAGCGCCAGAGCATGCCAGTACATGTATTCAGCCCCAGAATGTGCTGAGTGAGGAGCAAACAAAATTCATGCAGAACTGTGCATGGCCACTACAGCCTGCAGCACCAAGGGGCCACAACAAGCCTGCCCCCACATGCCTACCTTGTCATGTCACCTAAACAAAAATCATCCATGTCTCTTCCTTCAGTCTGGTGGATCTCTCTTCATTTCTTTCCTGTGATAACAATTTTGTGTTTTTTTTTGGATTTTTTAACACAATACCCTGGTGTGTTTGAGATGCTTTTAATACCACTATGAGTCGACCCACACCTGTAATATTTTGTTCCCTGACCCCCATGCCCAGTAGAAGCTGAAAATGGGGAAAGTCATTTTGTGAAATTTCACCCTAAGCCTGGTTTTCGCAGATTCTGGGCCACTTGATGGAGCAATTGTAACAAGTCTATATTCAGGTCATTTACTGTCTACGTTCGCCCAAACAAAGCTGTTGCAAAAATTCCCAACAAGGATTTGCCAGGCCAAGGAGGAAACGATTTTGCCGAAAACATAGAGAGTCATGGAGGCGAAGTGAACATTGAAAAGCCTGAGAGAGGTTTCTCGTTGTGCCTCAGGCTCTGAAGATAGCTTCGCTAGGCTAGGAGCGATACTGAAGTGGACGCCGATCCTTTGATAAATTTGTACCAGACTGAAAGAGCAGCTACAAGCGGAAAGAGATGCATGTTGTACATTAGGACTGCCTTTGTGGACCCCAGCCAAACTGGCTCGAAAAGAACTGGAAATAATCCTGGATTCAGCACCAAGTCGTTATGAGCACTCTGCAGCAGCGCGTGTCAGAGTTTCCTGATGAAACACTTACAGTTAGATGTGGACAGCTATACTCCATAAACAGCAGTGACTGTCAAGTCGCTGAGAAGTGTACACATTTACAAAATGTACTGATGTCTGTCTGGAATTTTAAACGAAACTAAGTATCAGTTCGCACCTTTCCAAGCAAATACAAACATCCAGTCAAACAAGGCACTTGAGATAAAGCATACGAACGTTTTCGTACCATTCTCTTCAAGTATTGTACAGGGAATGGGTCAAGCTGTAAAGACCAAAACATAGGTAGCATGAAGAAACATGGAATTACAACACTTGTGACAAAGTGGAAATTCGTTAAGTTCTCAACAACAGAAATGTCGACGGAAAGTATTAAAAGTGGCAACAACATGGGGAGCAGTTTAAAAGTAACGTTGTTAACACGTCGACGAAGAGTAATACCAAATAAATGTAGAGACAATACATTTGTTTTCTGAACCGAATGTTCAGGATTTAATTTACCTAACCACAACAACAACAACAACAACTCCTGATAGGTGTACTTCTACTTCACGTAGTAATAAGGAAAAGCTACTTATATTGGATCTCGTGTTCAATACTTAAAATATCACAATGTTAAACACTAAAGTCATGACATGTACAACCCTTGCGGTATTCAGGAGGAACTCAGCAATCGATGAGAAGCGTTCATAGGAAACCTGAAGCATGAACCTACTGATGTCTGAAAGAATGCGATCGTGGAATTATCTTCCGAACATTGGCCTTTAATTCCAGAATGAATTGTATTTTTACGATGCAGCTGCGCCCACGGAATCTACTACGACATTCCCTAACCTTGTCAAAAGACAGAACAATTTTGGCGTAGCTGATGCTCGACGGATTTGGTCCAGTTATAGTGTATTTTGCCCTCTACCCGCACTATCAACTACACTGGTGCTTATTCAAAAACTGTGGAAATTCTCTTTGAGACGCTACACCTTTCCGGCACCGTCCCGCGCAAGCACACATATCTAAGCAATGGGTAAACAGATTCTTATAAAATTTTCAGCATTTACTCCTTGGATATACCCGTTTCAGAAACAGCAAACATAAAGCCAAAGATGCCATCTATCTACTGTTGGCATACATGTGACGGATCTGTTCGCAAAATCCACCGAAAGGTTCGCCTGTAACCACGATATAGAAGACCATGCGTCCTTTGCAATAAAATGAGTGCCACTGCAGTGTCTCACACACACATGGCAAGACATTGAACCAAAGAAAGGGGACACCAGCGAAACAAGCCAGCAAGTGCAGGAGATTGAAAAAAAAAGAACGATAAGAGCAAAAAATAACAAAAGGTTTGACCTGTGCTATCATGAGCATATGAAGAGCCATTGAAACTTCGGTTCAATGGCTAGCTAATGCTTCACAGATTTCAAAAATGTATACTTTGTTGGGTCTGCAGGCCACGGTTATCTCAGTAGCTTGGTTAAGAGTTGCGGGAATAGCCAAAAAGGGGAAAACTTGCGGTATACCGTATTTCCGCAAATAAAATGCCGTCCTCGTTTACAACGCCTTCCTCGTATATAAGGTCGGGGCAGGGTCCGATTGAAAAAATAAAAGACCGTCCTCGATTAGAAGACCGGGCCTACTAAACGAGTCTTTGTTCTTGTGTTTAAAATTGAAGACCGTGCTCAAACTGTGGGAAAAAATAGAAGACCGTGCTCAAACTGTGTAGAAGAAAATGGAAGAACGGGGGTAAAACTGTGTGGCGAGAAATAGAAGACCGGGGTCAAACTGGGTTGGTAGAACAAAAGACCGTCCTCGAATACAAGACCGTCCTCGATTATAAGGCCGGGTTAGGACGAGGTTGAAAAAATAGTAGACCGGCCTACTATTTGTGGAAATACGGTAATACATGTATTAACAATCTGTGTCCACCACGCCAGCTGCTTTTTAGAAGGCCCCAGTCTCATAAGTGAGACCTTCGTCATCAACAGTCTGCTCCTCCACACCCTTCTTCACTCTCCTTCGCCTCTTCCTTGCACTCTTCACTTCATCTGAGGATTTCATGGCTGCATTCTTGGCTTGCTCACGGTCCAACTTCTAAAGCGCTGGCCGAGTGTAGTGACCAGCTGTCAGGCCCTTCGCTTCAAGAGTCTCCTCCAAGGCCTTGTTCTTCTCGTTGAAGCAAGCAGTGGCTATGGAAACAGCTGTCTGGACAGTCCTTGGCGAGTAAAAGCCAGTCTTTGGACAAATTTACCAAATGAGGCCATTGATGCCCTCGTTCTGATTCTGAGTAGCGCCACGCAAGCATTTCTCGAGAAGTTGCCTCTCAGTCAGCCGAAAGTACACTGGCTTGATGACTTTGAAGACTGCCTCCGGTGACTCTTCTTATGTTGGTATTCAGGGCCACCAGCTTGATGACTCTGCCACTTGCACCAACTATCTGCTCGAGGGGGGGGGGGGCAGAACTGCTGCTACGGCTTATCATCGGTTGAAACACAATGCATGACCGGTGTCCATATCTTGTGTGTCATTGTCATGTCCATGTACGTTGGCAGTATACTGCTCCTTGCTGGTCTCATGTTTGCTCAACTTCCTCTGGAATGTTGTGCACTGCTGGCAGTGCCGGGAGAGGACTTCGTAGTCGATGACTTTGCCAGTATCCCACGAGATGGCAAGAAACGCTCCATGTAGCGAGGTAAAGCCGCGTCGCATTCACGTTCCGTCGTAAGTGACGGCAATATCAGGGGAAGACACCAACTCCATGGCATTCGCAGCTGCACGGCTCATGCTGCTGGTGGCAACAACTCTACTGGCCTATGCTAGTACCTTGGTGTGCTTCTGGTATGCAGAGACAATCATGGGTGCAGGCATATCCATGACAGTGCAGAATTTCACAAGGGATTGATGCCCACGTCCTATCCATGTCATTGCAGTAGCCGATTTTCTGTTCACATCCGAGCAGTGCCCAGTCTTCTTGGACATAGCTTCACGGCTTTCAGCCTCGCAGCTGTCACAGGCCAGCAATAGAGTTAAAGCCAGTCCTTCACGACGTACTTCACATAGTGTAAGGGTGCCATGGCACGCTGAGCAACAGGCACTATCAGCAATTAAATTTTGAAAACATTCTAAATCAATAATTCGGCTCCCGGTCGTCAGGTAATCATCGTCGTCGCGCTCATCTCCAGAGCTGTCGCTGTCACTGTCACTACTACAGTTTGGAGATTGGAGATTGCTGGTATAAAAATATTTACCAAAAATTTGAAGTACGACATGCGCACTGTGTGTGGTGACATGCGCACTGGCACTGCTGATGCCGATGGTGATGTCAACAACAACAACAACAACAACAACAACAACAACAACAACAACAACAACAACAACAACAACAACAACAACAACAACAACAACAACAACAACAACAACAACAACAACAACAACAACAACAACAACAACAACAACAACAGCAACAACAGCAGCCGCAGCAGCAGCAGCAACAACAACAACAAAGACAGCAGCAGCAGCAAAAACAACAACAACAACAACAACAACAACAATTAATGATAGGTAATTATTTAGTTGGGACATCGTGTTCAATACTTAATATTATGAAATCTACAATCCTTGCAGTAAAATCCGTACATTTATCGAGAAAGAATTCATTAATCGATGAGAATTAATGAAGAAGCCGTGACCACAGTATCCACTTCGTGAATCCCTAACCTTGTCAATAACAATAACAATTTTATGAAAAAATCGTCTCGACGGATCTGGGAAGGGTATAATGTATTTCGAGCTGCTTGTAGCCCACCTCAGATCCCACAGTAATCGTTCGAAAGTCACATAGGAAATAGTGTTAGTAGTCAGCGGAGGCCCCAATATCAGTGGTGTGGTAGAATCTGTGAACAGATTTTGCTGTACATGCATTGTGTCACCTCGCTTAGAATTTGAGCATCGTATCATCTCTTCCACCCATAGTGTGGCTTCCTTATGCGATAGATTCCATCTCCCGCCATGTTCACCGGGAAAGATGATATCCTCCATGCCGAAGACATCCACATATAGACAAGAGTCCATAACCCCCCAGAGTGTGCAACTCGTGATCCTTCTCAGCACAAATCAGTGCCGCAACGAAATCCAAACTTCATACGTCATGTAGTGAGTAGCGGATGTACCAGATATGCACATGGCTCCATCCGCCCATGCTTGACTATGGACCGGATGACGCAATGTTTGGATTTCGTTGCGCCAGACCCCAACCTGGAGTTGCACACTCTGGGGGGTTATGGACTCTTGATATAGAGTGTCAATAATCCAATGACATACGCCAGCATCATCATGGAAGGTGTCAAAACAAAAGACGAAAATATACGTTAGGTTGTTCCCTAGCAGGCTTTTGGAAACAAATGCCTTGGATTCGAGATGAATTGCAGGATTATGCCATCGCTCATCAGTCACCCACTCCTTACGATAAGGTATGCAGGAGCGAAGTGCTTCAAGAAGACTTGAACCCTCAATTATACGGCGCTGAGGCTTATTAGGATGATAAGTACTAATTACGACTCCAGATGGCTTGAATAATGGTGGGACCCAGATGGTTCTATTTGTTCCATCAGGATTCCTGCTCAAAACGTGAACAAATCCTTTGGCGGAGAGCTGTGTGAGGTCCATGAAAGACACTAGTTTTACGAAATTTTCCAATTGGACGATGGAATGTTTCGAAGTCATCTTCAACAGTTCCTCAACGGGCAGTATTGACTACACTGGTGCTTACTCAAAAAATGTTGGAAATCCTCTTTAAACGCACTGGGTGCGAAATCAAACCCTGCACCTCCTACGCGTTTTGAGCTTTGCGCAACCTCCTGCTTTGGTCGGCGCTGTAGTTGACAGAAGTAGTTTTCATTTGTTTTCTCAGCATGCAGTGAATTTTCTTTATTATAAAACACGGTAGAGATTGTTCTACTTAGTGTTTCCTGCAGGAACACTTTACGTTCATTGCTATACACCTCTGTGCCAACTCGCACCTGCGTTTCTAAACCCCTGGATAATCCTGTAGCGGGGAGTACTGTGTAACATATAATGTTAGGTGTAGGTTTTACAGAGAGCCAGTGCACATGAACCTGCAATATTGCTCAATTGGCAGTGGGCAGAGCGTAACACGCAAGAGGTACACAAAAGGAAGTAAAATAGGGCCACACACACCCACACACACACACACTGTCTCATACTACCTGTAGAAGGGTTCAGATGTGACGCTAGTCGTCAACATTATTTTAGTGGCTGCCACTTGGTTTCTACATTGCACCCGTCTTTGTCACCACGTTAGTAGACATTGTAATGTGTGATTATTTAGTGGAGCGTACTCTGTATACCTCTCCCTCTGCTCGTGATTGCCTTAACGCTAGTGTTAGTTGTGTTGCTGGGGTTCATAATACTTCCGTACTTAGAATGGCGTTCGTCACTGGTCACCAACATTACCAGATTTTGAACAGTCGTGGAGGTCGACAAAATGGCACGACACTTTGGGCACGGATGAGTTCGTGGAACAATTCGTCCAATCCAAGGTCGTTATACAAAGCAAATAAAATTTGTGTCGTCCAATCACTATCAAAAGCGATCTGGTAGGTGATAATTCTGTGTACTGCACTTTAAGGTCCAGCGGATAATGGCGGCATTATATTCGGCAATATGGGAATATCCGAGTATCAGCGCATTCTGGAGGAAAACACGAACATTTTGTGGGATTTGAGCGGCATTTGGATTACCATAGTGGATAATGTTTGGGAAATACCAGCTTTTTTGGAGACATTCGGCTACACTCATGAGGTCGGTGCAGCCCGTCTCGTGTTACCGGGTTCCTGGATCGCTTGGTGTAAACACATTACACCTTTCAGTACTTGATGTAGCAATGAATACATGTGTACAGTCAGGTCCATGACTGTCTACGTTCACCCAAACAAATCTGTTGCAAAAGTTCGCAACAAAGATTTGCAACGCCAAGGAGGAAACTGTTTTTTCGAACACATAGAGAGTCACGAAGGCGAAGTGAATATGGAAAAGCCAAAAAGAAGTTTCTCGTTGTGCCTCAGGCTCTGAAGTTATCCTCACTAGGTTAGTAGCTATACTGAAGTGGACGCCGATCCTTTGATAAAATTTAATTTGTACCAGGCTGAAAGAGCAGCTACAAGCGGATAGAGATGCATGTTGTTCCGACGAACTGCCTTTGCGGATTCCAGCCAAAACTGGCTCTAAAAGAACTGGACATACTCATGGATTCAACACCAAGGCGTTATGAGCACTCTGCAGCAGCGCGTGTCTGAGTTTCCCGATGAAACACGTCCAGCTAGAGGTGGACAGCTGTACTCCCAAGACAGCAGTGACTGTCAAGTTCTAAAGATAATCAACAAAGACGATTCTAATACTATTCTAGTCAATGTTGCTACCCAGTTGTCTGTGCAACACCAAAAGGAGAAAAAGACTTTAAAAGTTAATGGAAGTAGAGCAGCAAAATATTCTGGCCACATTTGTTCGCGCTCACCGCAAATAGAAGGGATCTGGATCGAGGTTCAGCTTATATATACATGCTGTTTCAGATGAAAAGATTATTCACAGACGAATTCACAACCACAACCACAACCACAACCACAACCACAACCACAACCACAACCACAACCACAACAACAACAACAACAACAACAACAACAACAACAACAACAACAACAACAACAACAACAACAACAACAACAACAACAACAACAACAACAACAACAACAACAACAACAACAACAACAACAACAACAACAACAACAACAACAACAACAACAACAACAACAACAACAACAACAACAACAACAACAACAACAACAACAACAACAACAACAACAACAACAACAACAACAACAACAACAACAACAACAACAACAACAACAACAACAACAACAACAACAACAACAACAACAACAACAACAACAACAACAACAACAACAACAACAACAACAACAACAACAACAACAGCAACAACAACAACAACAATTAATGATAGGTGTACTTTAAGTAATAAGCACAAGATATTTAGTTGGGATCTCGTGTTCAAAACTTAATATCATAGTGTTATACAATAAAGTCAAGACATGTACAATCCTTGCAGTAATCGAGAAGAACTCACTAATCGATGAGAATTGTTCATTGGAAATCTTTAGCATGCACCTACTGCCCTCTAAAAGAACAATATGCTAGAATTATTTTCCGAACATTGGCCTTGACTTCCAGAATGAATTCTATTTTGACGATGCAGCCGTAACCACAGCATCTACTTCGAGAATCTCTAATCTTGTCAATAGACATGACAATTTGAAAAACACCAAAACCAGACGGATCTGGTCCGGTTATAGTGCATTTCGTCCTCCATATAACCAAACTCAGTTCACACATGACTGCTTCGAAATCCACAATGGACATAATACTCAGCGGAGGCCCCCATATTAGTGGCGAGGGAGAATCTGTGAACAGGTTTTGCCCGACCTGCATTGTGTCCATTCGCTCATAATATGAGCATAGCACCATCTCCTCCACCCACAGTGTGGATTCCTTATCCGAAAGATTCCATTTCCCGCCATCTTCACCGTGAAAGATGATATCCTCCAGACCGAAGACATCCACATATAGACTGTCAATGATCCAATGACATACGCCAGCATCATCTTGGAAGGTGTCGAAACAAAAGACGAAAACATACTTTAGGTAGGTCCCTGGCACGCCTGTGAAAGGAAATGCCTTGAATTCGAGACGAATTGCAGGATTATGCCATCGCTCATCAGTCACCCACTCCTTACGATAAAGTGTGCAGGAACAAAGTGCTTTATGAAGACCTGGACTCTCAATCCTACGGCGCTGTGGCTTATCAGGGTGATAAGTCCGAATTACGACTCCAGATGGCCTGAATAATAGTGGGCCCCAGACGGTTCTCTTTGTTCCATCAGGATTCCTGCTCAAAACGTGAACATCTCCACTGCCGGAGAGCTGTGGGAGATCGAAATAAGACACTAGTTTTACAAAATTTTCCAATTGAACGATGGAATGCTTTGAAGGCATCTTCAACAGTTCCTCTACCCGCATTATCAACTACAATGGTGCTTTCCCAAAACATTGTTCAAAATCCTCTTTAAATGCACTGGGTGCGAAATCAAGCCCTGCGCCTCCTACGCGTTTTGAGCTTTGCGCAACCTCTTGCTTTGGTCAGCGCTGTAGTTGACAGATTGTTTTTATTTGTTTTCCCAGCATGCAGTGAATTGTCTATATAAAACACGGAAGATATTGTTTTATTCAGTGCTTGCTGCAAGAACAGTTACGTCGAGTGCTATCCACCTCTGTGCCAACTCGCACTTGCGTTTCTAAACCTCTGGATAATCCTGTAGCGGCGACTGCTCTATAACATAATCTAATAATAGGTGTAGGTTTCACACAGAGGCATTGCACATTAACCTGCATTGCAGTGCTCAAATGGACGTAGTGGGCAGAGCGTAACACGCAAGAGGTACACGAAATGAATTAAATTGGGCTGTTTCGTTGTTACTCAGAGTTTCGTGGCAAAAATCAATCATCAAACGACATAAGGAAATGATAAGAAGAGCTGGTATATGATGGAGAGCAGACAAGATAGAATATGCCAGTGCAGACAATATGACGGTCCACATCTCCCGGAGGCAGTACGCTCTCACGTGCCAGAATCTACACTTCAAGGCGCGGGGTGAATATGGTGAAACACATTCACGCACACTCAACAACACACACACACACACACACACGCACTGTCTCATACTACCTGTAAAAGGTTCCAGATGTGACGCTAGTGGTCAACATGATTTTATTGGCTGGAACTTGGTTTCTACTTTTCACCCGTCTTTGTCACCACGTCAGTAGACTCTGTAATGTGTTACTACATGTATAATATATAGCACTCTATCTGCAGCTGTGATTCTCCGTATGATCGACTTAACGTTTGTGATATTATGTGGTGGTAGGGTTCATAATACGTCCGTACTTAGAACGGCGTTCGCGACTGTCCACCAACGTAGCCAAAATGTATGAAGTCAGCGAGACGTTCTACAAGGTGTACATTGTGTGAAGTACCTTGGACTTCACGTGGATGACATGTCTTGGGATGTACATATCAATCACCTCGCGCAGAAAGCCCCACAAGCAATTGGTAAGCGATGGCGGCTTAGACACAGCTTGACAGTGAATGCCGTACTTGGTACATGATGGTTGGTTGGTTGGTTTATTTTAATTCGTACAATAAGCGGGATTCATTCCACACTCTGCTATGCTAGCGATGCCTTTTCCCCGCTCTTTCTCAGAATGCACTCGGTCGTCTGGAGCGTATTGCCAAGGCAGGGGTCAGGTGTATTTTTCTGGCACGGAGTTACACTCCTACCGCTCATTTGCTTGCACAAACACGCATCCTGCTTTTGGTCCACATAATATAGGCTACAACTATTAGTATTCGTCCACCGCTGTATCCAGCCTGCTGCAAGTCCCCATTTTGAATTTTTTTTTAGTCAAATTGATGCTGCATGCCTGCCTGACTGACTGCTGCATAACTCGTGTTCATTCCTTCAATCTCCTGCTTATTACTCTTCCTAAGACTGAAGAAGTAAGAGGCCCTTATAGACGATCGTGAATCCTGTTTGTGGGAAGGTTATTGTGTGAAAGTCTCTTGGCCGAACTTCGAACCATTAGAGAGAAGAAGCGGTTGCGTGATGCATTCGCAAGACCTACTTATTCTCCCATTTGCCTAAACCATTTTTTGTGCTGTGCAAAAGTTCTGGATCTTACTCCTGCTTATCAGTCTTTACTACATTTTCCTCTCCATTCTATCTCCCTATCGCCTGTGTTTTCTCTCCCCTTCCCAGTCTCTTTCTGCCCTCTCCTCTTCTAAGTCGTCTCCGTGTGAGAAGGCACCATTGCCTGTTTCGTTGAACGACTATAATCAAGGTACAACAAACGGCCAGCGAACAAGAGACTCAAGCTGTTTGGCAAAAACAATTACAATTACAGATATTACTAATGAATGAGTAGTTACCCAATGCTGTTTCGGCCACTTAGGCCTCATCAGTACAGCTGCGAGCTTTCATCAAGCCGAGTTACGAGCACAGGAGGCAGCACACACAGGAAGATAGCTCTTTGCTGAAGCGACAGAGCGGTCTGACTATGGAAAGTAGCGAGCACTGCGTAATGCAGCAAAGCTAGAGCAGCCTATCGAGAGTGCTCCACAAGATGAATGTCGAGGAGCGTAATACCCAGTGGTGACGTGCCTTTCAAAATGTCTAACATTTCCTGTTCTGTCCTGAAGAGATGGGGAATAAAACGTTTCATAGATACAAGAAAATTATCCCCTTCTTGATTGTGTGGACTCGCGTCTTTGCATGCGAAGTACTAGATATCTTGCTGAAAATGCTTTCTTTATTGGTGATGCTTTCGTCGTGTTCCTTGTGGTTCGAATGTGGTTCGCAAGCCTTTTTTAATATTCTTCCTACGATTTCTCGTAAGACTCGGACGTTGAGCCGATAGTAATATGTATGGAACTTTCCGCACCTAAGCATTCCAAGTTGGAAGGTTGTTGATTTGTGCTTCGCAGATGTGTTGGAGTTACATGCAGGTGTCAGGCCGTCGAATTTTTCAATAAAGATAAAGATAAAAAGAGAAATGAAAGTGCATAGGCGGATAGGGGTATGTATGGAGTTGTGAATATGTGCAAAGTACAGCGTAAGTGTATGTACGTGCATTTGTGTGCTCGTGTGTTTTCATCCAAAACAAAAAGAATTATATCAAAACTCCGCGTCGTCCAATCAATTTCGAAAACGAGGTAGTAAACGAAATCCGGTAATTGACCAAATGGGCGTGTTTATTCTTCGAATCTAAACAAAAAAACAACAACAACCGAAACAACAACAACAACAACAACAACAACATCAACAACAACAGCAACAACAACAACAATAACAATTAATGATAGGTGTACTCGAAGTACTTTTAGTAATAAGCACAAGCGATTTAGTTTTAATCTCGTGTTCAATACTTAATATCATGATGTTATACAATAAAGTCAAGACATGTACAATCCTTGCAGTAATAGGGAAGAACTCACTAATCGATGAGAAGCGTTCATAGGAAACCTGTAGCATGCACCTACAGATGTCTGAAAGAAAAATCTGTTAGAATTATCTTCCGAACATTGGCCTGGACTTCCAGAAGGAATGTTATACTTACAATGCAGCCGCTTCCATGATATCTGCTACAAAAATCCATTATCTTTTCAATAGACATAACAATTTGAAAAAAATATCTTTTCCACGGATCTGGTTCGGTTATAGTGTATTTCGCCCTCCTTGTAGCCCACCTTCAATCACACAGGAGTCGTTCATAATCCTCCTTGGAAATAGTTTTAGGGGTACTCAGCGGAGGCTCCCATATCAGTGGTGTAGGAGAATCTGTGAACAGGGTTTGCCCGACCTGCGCTGTGTCAACTAGTTTGGATTGTGAGCATCGCACCATCTTTTCCACCCACAGTGTGGCTTCTTTATGCGATAGATTCCATTTCCCGCCATCTTCACCGGGCAAGATGATATCCTCCAGACCGAAGACATTCACATATAGAGTGTCAATAATCCAATGACATACGCCAGCAGAATCCTGGTATGTGTCGAAACAAAACACGAAAATATATGTCTTGTGGCGTCCTGGCAGGCCTTCGTAAGACGTCTGGAATTCGAGACGAATTGCAGAATTATGCCATCGCTCATCAGTCACCCACTCCTTAGGATAAGGTGTGCAGGAGCGAAGTACCTTATGAAGACCTGGACCCTTAATCTTACGGCGTTGTGTCTTATCAGGGTGATAAGTATGAATAACGACTACAGACGGCCTGAATAATGGTGGTCCCCAGACTGCTCTCTTTGTTCCATCATGATTCCTGCTCAAAACATCACGAACCCCACCAGGAGTTTTGGAAGACAATAGTTTTACGAATGTTTCCAGTTGAACGATGGAATGTTTCGAAGTCATCTTCAACAGTTCCTCCACGGGCAGTATCGACTACACTGGTGCTTACTCAAAAACTGTTGGAAATCCTCTATGCACTTGGTACAAAGTCAAACCCTGCACCTCCTGCCCGTGTTTGTGCTTTGCGCAACCACCTGTTTTGGTTGGCGCTAAAACTGACACGAGATGTTGTTAAGTTTATTATTGCAGCATGCAGTGAATGTGCTATATTGTAAAACCCGAAAGGGATTTTCTCTACCCGGTGTTCGATGCACCAACACATTTAACGTTAGTGCAATTTACCTCTGTGCCAGCTGGAACATACATTACTAATCCTTCTTTAGCGCAGAGTGCTGTATAACATATACTTTTAGGGATATTTTATATTGCGTTGTCAGGGACCTACCAGGTTTCGGACATCACGCATGAGAAGCCTGTTGTTTGGAGGACTTCTATGTTAACGCCCTAACTCCAGCAGGAACAGTTCGCCAGCCTCACCCCACGACAGCTACTTGTACTTGTAGAAGTACATTCATATGTGACGCTAGTCGTCAACACGATTATGTTGGCAGTGACAGCACTCAAATGTCAAAGCGTGATGCTGCTCACAAGAGAATTAGAGAATAGTTCCTAGTATAGGTTATTCTCTACTCTCTTCACTCTACCTTGCTACTCTAACCTGATTACTCTATTATTGCCCTTGCTCTTATATTTGTTCTTTAGCAAAACGTTGATGCCTGAAGAGTGTTGTACGAAAACTTGTTCGAATAATCCTTAAAATTCTCCTCCGTCTACCCGGCATGCTCTCATCACCCGCCCTTCATAAAATCGCTCACACAACCCCGTTATCACATGGACGCAGTGCACACCTGGCTTCTCTTGTCCATTCTATTAAGCTTGAGTTGTGCCCACCTCATCTCATGTGTTTTAATTGGTTCTCTTCTCTAAGAACTAGAAACTCGCTCTTACTCCCTAAGTGTAACTCATCCACTCTTTTTGCGCTCTCCTCTCTTTATTGCTTATTCTGTTTGGCTCACTCTACCCAGAGAAGTTAAGGACCTGACCTCACTCCGCCTGTTTAAGATCCGTGCCGCCCCTCATTTACTACGACATACATAGCTCATTATCCACATGTCCTTTGCGTCTCTGTGTTTTTCACTGTTTTTATTTGACATTATCTTTCTTTACGGAGTTGTTGTTGCTGTTCGTTTTGCTACTCTTGCTACTCTTTCTTTTTCCCTCCCCTTATTTCTATTTATCGCGGTGGTTGGCAATCATCCACTCTCGTAACATTGGCCGGTGCTTCCGCCGAGTCTTGAGATGTTGTGGCGACAATAGTTTTAGAATTGCGATCAACAGAACGAGCTGAACCGACATTTCACAAAGGCTTTTATTGTATTCAAAAACGAGTGGATACGAAGGCAGTGAAAAACATGGAAGAAAGAAAAAATGTGATATGGAGAAAATGATGAACAAAAAATCGTACTTCGAACTAGTTTTCGCACGACACTCCTCAGGAAGTTACGTTGTACTAATGAAAAACAATGCAGAAAGATACTAATAAAGAGAAATGGAGTGAGAAGAAACAACACCTATGAAAATGATAATCCTAGCACTAAGGTAATAAAGGAAAAACTTAACGAACTTGTAAAGACTACTAGTATACTGTGACACAAGATATGACACCATGGCCAACCATGACATGTTGGCAAAACTGTTGTCTACAGCCCCCACGCCGAAACATGAATTGATAGGGCCTGCTCGTTGTCCTGTCTTTTTGTGCTTACCATGGAAGGGCAAGAAGTCTGACAATGTGAGTCGTGAAGTTCGTGCGATCATCAAACAAACCTACTATGCGGTACACTTCATACCCGTCTACACAACGATGCGTTCGTTCACGGTGTTGAAGGACGTCCTACCAACCCATCATTTAAGTCATGTAATCTACA
Organism: Sycon ciliatum; assembly: GCF_964019385.1. Lineage (NCBI taxonomy): Eukaryota > Metazoa > Porifera > Calcarea > Leucosolenida > Sycettidae > Sycon > Sycon ciliatum. Next base: position 1,455,170 of record NC_088649.1, on the reverse strand, counting down.
ACTTTTAATGCCGGAATTGTGCTAGCCGGTATGTTGGTAGGACTGTTCAGCACCTGAGCGAACGCATCAAGCAACACACTCCTTTACACATTATCCCACGTAGCGCACAACTGGAGCGTCCCACGCGGGGAAGACCCCGTAAACAACCATTACCTCCGCCAACACAGGACCTAGCGTCCCACTCGGCAAGTCCACCATTGGCTCCCGTGGCCATGACCAAGTCACTCCCTCCACCAGCGGAGGTGGATGTGGCTTTGGCGACGCCACGTGTGATGCATGCAGACACGTTTGCGTCATCATCGCTTGCTGCATCACCGGCAGAAACGACAACAATACCTACCTCAATATCAACGAGACCCAGAAGAACAACTGCGAATTACACCATGACTTATTTCAGTACGGAAGTACAGAGCCAATGGAATGCACAACACCGTAAGTAAATGTACCTGCATGTGTGTCGTCGTGTATTTCATACAGAACGAAAAAAGAATCTCAAAAATCCATGTGGTCCAAACACTTTCGAAAGTGATGTAGGAAACGGCATCAGGTTAGGCTGCAACCACACTACGTACAAAATCAAGTACGCGTTTGCGTTTCGCGTTTCGATAACGCAACATTGCAACCACACTGCTATTTCATGCGCACGATCCTTGCGTTTTGTCCACGTTTCTGGGCCTCCGAAAATATCGTGCTGTGAAAATTTATGTACTAGTAGTTTGAAAAAGAAAAAGAGTCGAAGCGCACGAAGTTTGAATTTTGTTTGAAATTTGTTTTTGAGGAAAGTGGATGTTCGGATGGTTTCAAGGTTTGTTGATCATTTGGACATCAAGTGGAGACCATGGAAGGACGACTTTCTCGTAGGAGACTTGCCGCTCTCTGGTCGTTCCAGGTGATGTCTCAGGTCTTGACTCTTCAAGCTGAAACGATGGATAGCGTTGTCCGAACTTTGTTGCTGTCTGATGATGATGTATCACTGTCCTCGGAGTGTATGCTGATTTCGTTCCTGCTGTTGACTGGCAAAATGAAATACCGCCTGTGTCGCCTTCTTTGGACAGCCCATCCTGAAAATGAAATTGGTCATTGCGCAGGATTTTGGGAGAGAGAAGTGTTGAATACCTGGGAAGTCACGAAGAGAACATCTCTCAAGTGGTGGAGAAAAGCGTGGAGAGACAACTTCAGAATGAGCCAGGCAACGTCCTGTTTCCTAGTGCGTCGATATGGCCATCTCATCAGACGCCAGTCGACTCACCTGCGACGGACAATCTCTGTGCCCAAGAGACTGGCAGTAGCCCTATACTACCTCTGTCAGGGAGAAACGTTTCAAGAAGTAGCTGCACAGTTCCACATTGGACCATCCACAGTTGGTGTAATTGTCCATGAAACTGTTGGTGCATTGTATGCTCCACTGGCAAGGGATGTCATTCGATTCCCGGTTGGACGCGAGTTGCACAAGGCAATGCGGAAATTTGAACAGTTGAGCGGTCTACCTCAGTGTGCTGGCGCTGTTGACGGAACCTTTTTGCGGATAGTAAAACCGAACGAATTCGGGGACGAATTTTGGTGTTATAAGGGGTACCCTGCTGTGATGGTACTGGCGTGTGTCGATAGTGACGGCTTGTTCACGTTCGTTGACATCGGCTTGCCTGGAAGCTCTGGTGATGCAGCCGCATACAATAACTCTCAGCTCAAGCATAACATTGACCAGGGAAGATGGCTGAACGCAGCATCCTGGCAATGCCACAATGCAACGGTCAGGCCCTATCTAGTTGGTGATAGCGCTTTCGGCTTGTCACCAACAATGATGAAGATCTACCCCGACGATGGCAATCTTACTCCTGTTCAATCGAGCTTCAACGCAGCACAAATTCGGACAAGACGCGTTGTAGAGTGTGCCTTTGGCCGACTCAAGAAGCGGTTTGCAGTCGTCCCCTTTTGCCACATCAATGACCCCAAGTTTGCAAGTCAAATTGGCGTTCTCTGCTGCGCTCTGCACAATGTCATCGAAAGGAGGAAGCAGGGCCACCTTCCACGCGTCGCTAATTATGCGCCATTGCCTAATGTGCCGACGCCTTCATCGCCCGCAGTCATGGTACGAGACAACTTTGCGGCATTCGCACATAGCTTGTGAGTGTCTTATGCTTTCATCACTGCTGCGGGTAGTCTGTTGACTTCATGCCGCGGTGTGAGTTTTGCGTTCAAAGAGAAGTTATATTCTTATAGTGCGTGTCGGTGCTGTACAGAGACTGTCAGCATTTTCAGATTTTATGGAAAACAAAATGCAATGTATAAATAGTACAATCATTATACTCTACTTCACATGTGCATCGTGTTTTATTTCCGCTCGTCTGCTTGTCCATGCACGTAGAGTAGTTGACTTTCACCTTGAAATATTTTGCAATTGTCTCAGTCACTATAATACTTATAATACTTGTTCTTGTTGGTGGAAATTATGAGAACATAGATTTCAGCAGCGAAAAACAGTCCTTGTGTTGTGCGTGCTCCAGATGGAAACACACCTCTAGGAACTTCATCATGGCACATCAGCATGCTACAAAACAGCCTATCTCTCCCCCGCCCCGAGAATTCCGAGTCAGAAGGCGAATATCAGAACTTCTTTGCAGAATTCCGCTGCTGAAAACAGAGAATTCACAAGTAATTTTGGTAAATTTACAAAGAAAAATAAGCATAAAAACAAATACAAGTAGAATCTCCACAACCTGATCAAACTTGTGACCCTTGCGTTTGTCCGACATCAAAATATTTTACTCCGCAGCCTCAGGCTACGACTAAGGTCTATTTATATTGAACAAGGAAAGAGAAAGATGAACTACCAGGTTGTGTATGTTAACAGTGCGGATTTATTATAGGGTTACAAGTGATCCATGAACAGACGACCGGGGCCGCGGGTACAACAACCAACCCATCAGACGTGTAAAGTAAGTAGAGACTGCTATCCATTCACGGGTGTACCGGGACCACCTAAAAAGGTTGCCTATGATCTAAACCAAAAGTATTGAGATTCTATGCCCAAATACGAAAGGAAGAATAAAAACACGGGGGAGAGTACAGTCCAAACTATCAGCAATCGTCCACGGAAAAGGTGTCCCAACTAGTGTCAGAGCTTCGAGAGGAGGCAGCTGAAGCAGAACTCGCTACTTGCTGGTTGTTGGCCACCACTGCTGTCGTCATCATGGTCGTGTTGTTCATGACGGGCGTGTTGGTCATGACGGGCGTGTTGTTCATGACGGGCGGGTTGGTCATGACGGGCGGGTTGGTCATGACGGGCGTGTTGGTCATGACGGGCATGTTGGTCATGACGGGCGTGTTGGTCATGACGGGCGTGTTGGTCATGACGGGCGTGTTACTCATGACGGGCGTGTTGTTCATCATCGGGTTGAGGCTGGCTAGTCCTGGTGATGAAGAGGGCTGCGCAAACAACTCTCTCAAAAACAGCATCTGGGTCTGCATGAGGTTTGTGGAGTGAGTCTGCTGCTGCATCATCAATCCACTGAGGAATGTCTGCGTGCTCTGCTGCTGCTCCCTATGAATGTTGCCAATGCCAGCAATCAAAGTGTCAGCAACAACTACAGGACTGGATTGGTCTCCGGCGGTGTGCATCTTCTTCTTACGCTTGCTCTTGGCCTGCCCAGCAGTAGCCTGCGGAGGATCTACAGGAGCAGCAGCAGCAGCAGAATCATTGTCCTCACTGTCGTTCTCGTCACCTGCATGCTCCAATGCTGGTGCTGCAACATGCGATGATGGCCGCTTGCTCCGGCGAGCATGCGTTCCCGGTGTGTAGGTCACAGGAGTACTGTCGACAGATACCGTCCCTGCGGTGGATGGTGTCGCAGGACATAGTGGCGAGCTTGAGTGACCAGCTAAAAGAATAGCATCAAGATTGTCATCGTCAGAGTCATCAGCTCTCAGTGGGGGCCGAGTCACTGTTGACGAGCTGGCAGTATTTGAGCCAGGTGTGCTGGACCTGGGTGGTGAGGAAGACGACATCCTAGGCATGGCAGCGCTGCTACTGTGTGTTGTCCCAGGATCCGAGTTGGAAGCAGCCTGGAGAGAGGCTGTGTTGATCGAAACAAGTGGACCATATCCAGGCATCTGCCCGAACAGGGAATGCCACGTCCGGAAATTTCCCCAGCAAACATAGGCCATCTCCAGGTCGTAGGCATCGTCAGTAGTTAGTGCGGGGCGGGTTCTGGGCCACTTTTTGACCTTTGACCTTTGGGCCAAATAAGGTACACTGTGTCGGTCGTGCTTGGTCTGGCCCCGGGACTCCCCCAGGGTTTGACCTTTGACCTTTGGGTTAAATAAGGCACACTGTATCGGGCGCGCTTGGTCTGGCCTCGGGACCCCCTAGGGTTTGACCTTTGGCCCTGCCATGTCATAAATGTCATCATGTTCTTTTCCGTGGCGACCGTGCACTTGTGCACGTTCGGTGCATTCATTGCACCGGGGAGTAGTAAAATACGTACTACTCCCTGATTTGAACATCGTAGATGTGCAGTGACATATTGCGCATGCGCGCATAAGTACGCGGAGCGTGCGACCTTCAGTGGCCCTGCGGAAAAGACGCAGTGCAACACAAGGTGTACTAGTACACGTGTCATTATACTACTCCCCCCCCCCCCATTGAGGACGCCGTACGTCTTCAGCTCATCCCCGCGCTTACCGGCCGGTGTCCGCCTGGTGACCAAACCAGGGCCGTACTGTCATTGCCCTGCAGACTTGGTGGATTGGGTCTCATCAACCCCACTCATCTTGAGGACCAATTCCGTCAGTCCAGCATCATCACCCAACCTCTTGTCGACAAGATCCTCAGACAGGAGTCCAACAACGGCGGAGTTCGAGTGGCTATGCAGCTCTTGAAGTCAGAAGTCCGAAAGGAGTCAACGCAACTGGCCAATGAGCAGATGGCTGCACTGCTTCAGCAACTGGACCCAGACATCCAGTATGCCGTGAACCTCGCGTCAGAGAAGGGTGCCTCAAGCTGGCTAACATCCAAGCCACTTGCAGTTTTCGGCTTCAAGTTGCACAAGGGGGCGTTTCGAGACTCCTTATGCCTCCGATATGGATGGACGCCGGATCATCTCCCGACAACGTGTGCATGTGGAAAGTCGTTCACGACCACCCATGCCCTGTCCTGCTCGCTGGGCGGCTACCCCTCTCTCCGCCACAACGAGATTCGGGACATCACGGCCCACCTTCTCCGGGAAGTTGCCCATGATGTAGCCGTCGAACCCCATCTCCAGCCTCTCTCGGGGGAACACTTCCCCTTGAGATCTACCATCACCGACGACAACGCGCGCCTTGATATCGCAGTCAGTGGATTGTATGGTGGACGGTTTGAGAGGACATTCCTTGATGTCCGGGTTTTCAACCCATTTGCCCCCTCAAACCAGAAGTCATCAATCCCGGCAGTGTACCGCAAGCACGAAAAGGAAAAGAGAAGAAGTTATGAGAGAAGAGTCGTTGAGGTAGAGCATGGATCATTCATCCCGGTCGTGCTCAGCACTACAGGTGGTCATGGCAAGGCAGCTGGCAATCTCTACGCTCGGATTGCATCCATGTTGGCCGATAAGAGGTCCGAGCCTTTCTCTATCGTCATGGCATACATCCGCACTCAACTGTCTTTTGCACTGGTCAATGCCGCAGTCACAGCCCTGAGAGGTCATCGGCACAAAGCGTCAAGAATCAACGGCTGCCCTTCGATCACGTTAGCAGTGGCAGAATGCAGCATGTAATGGTCAATCCTTGACTTAATTTGGTAATCGTTTTAGTACCTCGAACCCCGTGCTGAGTTTGATACGGTTTCTGGTATCTTGGCCGTAGACTACTACGCATACTGCTTCTAGCGGTTTCTTTGGATTTTACTGATTGATTACTAGTATACTGTATTTATTTATACTGAAAAAAAAAAAAAAAAAAAAAAGTCATTATACTACTCCCTGATTCGCACTTCGTAGATGTGCAGCAACAAGTTCACGTTCCTTGCATTCGTTTTATACGCACATCGTAGATGTGCAGTGATTGACAAGTTGCCCATACATAGGGTGCGACTTTCAGTCCCTGACCCTGCATGCACTATCCATGCATTATATGCTGCTGTTGTTGTTGTTGGTTGTTGTTGGTTGTTGTTGGTTGTTGTTGGTTGTTGTTGGCTGTTGTTGGTTGTTGTTGGTTGTTGTTGTTGGTTGTTGTTGTCGGTTGTTGTCGGTTGTTGTTGGTTGTTGTTGTCGGTTGTTGTCGTTATTGTGTATTGTGTTTTAATCGTTATTTTGTTCATTATCCAGGCGGATTTTGCTATGATCCAGTACCATTTTTTCGCATATATGACACAAGTGTGTGTAACGTTAGTGTAACGTGGAGTATGCTGATTGGATGTGAGGTGGTGAGAGTATGCTGATCGGTCGATAACAATTAGTGGAACGGATAAAGTAATGCGTCAGGATCATTACAGTTGCATTTGGCACCATGGAGTTTCAGGAGGAAGTTGAATTTTGTGATGGGTGTAACCATGAAGAAATAGAAACGGAAGAAGCTGTCGTTTGCATGAAATGTGGTCTAGTCTTGGGCTCTTTGTTTGCGCCAGAGGCAAATGTAGCAGAGCGTGTAATGCTGTCCAGTAAGCCTTACACAGATGTGCAGCGACTGGAATCAGTGGATAAAAGTCTGGGGGCTTTTATCGAGAAGGTGGGAGTGTGTAAGCCGCTATACCCATCGCTTTTTGAAACTCGGCAACGCCTCTACGCTATGAAGAAGGGCAGTGAGTATAGAGCTCTGAATTATGCCATCGCCCTGTCATGCATTTACTATGAAGATGAAGAGATAGTGCAGATACTCAGTCTTCATCTCCCCAGAAGCAAAGATGCATGGATGAGAAATGCTTCCCTATTCAAGACTTCCCCAGTGTTCTTCAAAATGTGGATGAAGGTCATAACCCCAAAGAAACTACGTAAGGCTCACTTTGAACGGTTTATTGAGAGGACGGTGGATATGACAGAGCAAGAAGAACAGCTAATGATTAAACTCATCCAACATTATGGAGTTGAACCGAAGCTACCACTTGCTGCCTCACTGGCTTATGATGACTATCCAGATGCATTGATCTATATACTATCCACCATTGTACAGGCATTCTAAACTGATTTAAGGTGCACGTGTCATCACTTGCTTGGAGAATATTGTTCTTTATGAATCATACAGTCAATTTCAACCGTAATCAAACCATCCATTGCATGAATTCGTTGAATTGAAAAGAAAGGAAACATTTCTATAATCTCACTCTGGTTTTCGTATTATGGAAGAAGTATTGGAAGACTCTTTGCACTGTGGCCCCGAGGACCTCTGGGCCCCGGCGGTCCCATGTCACCCTGAGGGCCTGGCGATCCTTCAGGTCCTTGAGGTCCTATGTTTCCTGGGGGTCCTTGCGGTCCTGTAGCACCTATGTGTCCTGATGGCCCTTGGGGTCCTTGCAGTCCTGTGTGGCCCCTTAAACCTTGCAATCCAGATTCCCCAGTCGGGCCAGGACTTCCTTTTGGTCCAGGAACCCCTGGTCTTCCTCGATGTCCTTTAAGTGATCCGAATGCAGTCCAACCCGCAATGAGTTTTTTATATACAACGAGGGTGGTAGCATCCAAATAGAAGTCACCCTGTCTGCCGATGGGTGGCGACGGAGGGTCTGCTCCGCTATACCAACCAAATCCTGGATCACCTTTAGGACCTTTCATTTTGCGGATTTGGGCTAATTCCTTCTTCACCCACCCAGCAGGTACAGCACAGGTGTCCGACACACCGTCGTAATCCAGCCAGCATAAACGTTTGCCATTCATGTGCAGATTTCCTCTCATCCTCACGCTGCCATCCGTTTTCAAATGGGTTTCGTCATCTATCACCGTTGACTCCGCGAATTCTTTGATTCGACCCTCCATGATCTCAGCATCTGTTTTATTCAACTTGCTGTTCTGTAGTGCCCCGACATTGTACATCAGGGTGTTTTCGGTGTTATCGTTACCCACCAGAGTTTTGAGTTGCGCAATATCATCCTTCAAGGTTCTTATTGTTCGGCTGGAGGTTTCCTCAGACGGGCTCTTGTGGAAATGCATGCTCCAAAACGCCATCCTTGTTATTATGGGGAAATATTTCCCCTGTACAGTAGGTATGGCGGTGGTACTGTCTGCAGTAAACAACGCTTCTGCCGTTATAGCCGGTGCGTTCACGCCTCATTTTACACTGCGTATCAGGTCTTTGAATACCATAGGGAAACACATCAGTTTGGACACTGCCCAGTTCGAACTTCATTCTGAAAACGTGGATACGGAGAGTAACAAATTGTACGTGGAGACGCAAGAAGGGGAAGTTCAACTCTCCATCCTAACAGGAACTCACACGGATATTGCAGATCTCATTACAGTCATTAACGAGGTACTGAAAAGTGCAAATCACCCCGATATTGTGTTTTCCTATTCCCGCTATACAAGCCGAGCGAGCATCAGCGTACCTGTCGGGAAAAAATTATCCTGAAACCCGACTCCCCCAGTGTCGTTCTGGGCTTGGGATCGATTGCAGAATCCGTGACCATACAACCTGGTCTTTTCACATCACCGTATGCAGTTGATCTGACTAGAGGGAGAAGGTTTGTGTTGTTGTATACAGACCTGATCGCCCAGGCCGTCGAATATGAAGACAATCAGGACTCGAGGATTTTGAAGACGTTCCCCATTCAAACTCACTATGGTATCAACAATTACATATTTGGAGAGAGAGACAAACGCGCTCTACTTCCGCACTCAAGCGTTACGGAAATATCATTTTGGCTGAAGTACAACACTGGAGAGTTTATCACCACGGGGTACCCGGCGTTATTGGATCTGAGAATCGAGTAAATTTTTCCACGTACAAGTAAGAATGGCGCAGCACGTCGTGGCCACTCAGATCCCAGACCCCTTTAAGGGGCTGCTGTCGAAAACTAAAGTGGTGCAGAATAGCATCCTAGAGCGAACCGAAAAGAAGATATCACTCCTAGAGGGGAGAAACTTTGTAAGACTGTATTCTCGAAATGGTTCACCACCCTCTCTGAACAACGAATTGGATATATCATCACCAAATTTCATTGCCTTGAGTGAAAGTTACTTTATCGTCAAACTCCGGTATGAAGTTAGTGATAGTCGGGCTAATGGAGCCAGATCATATCCACACTGGGTGTGTACCACCTCCCCTGCATTTTCATGGTTCAAGAATATCCGCGTGGAACTAAATGGCACGGAGGTGACGCAATCTAGCAAGGTGCAAGATATGCAGAGTGTGCAACACATTCTTAGCCTTATGGAGAGTGACGTGGCTAAACTCCAATATTCCGATTCTGATCTGTACGGACTTCAGAAACTCGACCCCCAGAAGTGTGTTAAAGATATACCTCTAGGGAATTATCGGTATGGTGTAAAACGCTCGCACGCCTATGCGTTTGCAACAAACACAGATGGCGAAGATGATTTCGATGGTACGACACTGAAAAGACGGCCCACTGTCCACCTGTCGAATGAGGAGAACTTCAGTAATACTGTTCTGGAAAACGTTGCCCGTGTGACATCAGGGCATTTCCAGTTCAGAATGAGACCATTCCTTCCCTTCTTCAATGTGGATGATGCGTGGTTGCCATTAGGAACACAAATCAAAATACGGTTTGATTTACCGCAAACCCAGCTCTCTAGATATATGATTGTCTTGGATAGAGGCGGAGGAGGAAACAGTCTAACAGGTGTTGGGCCTGTCAACATTGATCTGCTGCAGCTGGACTTTGTTTACCCTACCTATAGAATGGATAAGGCATACGTAGATCAAGTGCGTCTGCCTAAAGAACTATATTTCCATACCTGGTGCCCTCGGCTTGTACAGAAGAGTTTGACAGACGATGCAGGTACTCTGGAGCTACTCCACAATTCAGATATTCCTAGGAGGATGATCCTGTTCTTTTCTGATCTGAAACTCGGAGAAGATGCTGTCTTGGGTGGCGGCGCTGCCAGTAATTTCAGCAATCGCCTGGCCATGGTACATGCGAATCTTTCCCAACTCAGAGTAACCATTAACGATGAATCTGTGTTCGACAGTCCGCTGAAGTTCAGATGGGAGTGTTCCGAAAACAGTGATGCCAAGCACTATTATGACTATAACAAGTCGAGCTATTTACGTGGATACAACTTGGTTCAAGAGTTCTTTGGAAAGACCTATGGGGCTGAAATACCTATCACAGCCTCGGATTACTGTAACCATTACTTTATGATACCAATCAACCTCAATCTAGACAGGATGCTGGACAATGAAAAGGTCAGGGGTAACATGTCACTCGATTATCAATTCGCCAATGTGGCCAACGCCCCGATCAATGTACCCAGTCACGCAAGCACATCGATCAAGGTCAATTTATTATGTCTCGACCAGTATATGTATACCATGAGCAAGGAGGAAGGCATCAAGTGGGAGACTGTGTAAATATTTCCACGTTATAGTAACAATGCAGGGAGGAGATTTGGAAACCACACCCCGAGCGTGGGGAGGTGATCTACAGACTTTGGAAAGACAGTACGGGTCTGGTATCTGGGGCTTCATCAAAAACATCTTTGGAGGTGCACAGGCTGAGGAGCTTCGAAAAAGAATGCAAGACCCCGAACAAGGCCAAAAGCTCACCCAGAGGGGTGGGCTTGGGATGGGGGCGATGTTAGGCATGTCGCTTCTTCCCATGCTCTTGGGTCGAGGTCAAGACGGTGAGTCCATCAGACGTCAGATGGTAGCCGGCCGTGAACCCATGATGCAGCGAGGTGGACTGAGCATTCCACCGGGACTCGTGGCTAAAGCCCTACCCATATTGAAAACCGTTGGTGCACCCTTAGCTATGGGGGCGCTAGCGTCCGTCGGTGACAATCTGGTGGACAAGGTATTTGGCCGGGGTCGAAAGGGAAATAGTAGAAAAAGCAGTACTCGAGCAAGCAGGAGACGATCTCAGAAAAGACGATCGAAGCTACCACCCACTAACAAATCCTCCAGGGGGCAACGTGCAAGGAAGCGCAAAAGAGACGGTTTGAAGAGGGAGGTTGAAGGTCTGGGAAGGCAGCTGTTTGAACATGCAAAGTCGAGAGTACAGTCCGGCATCAAGTCAGGAGCTATGAAGAGAGGTAGAAGACTACGATCCTCAAACCCTCCAGAAACCATTACTGACCGTATCCGAACTCGCATCGAAAATACCCATAACCCTTCGTTTATACCTCAGAGCTCTAACATTAAATTTTTTCTCGTTATAGTAAGTATGGACTTTTCATCACTGCTGTCTCTGAAAGGAGGGTCTGCCTCTTTACTCCGCGTAGCAGGTCTGTCTCTACGATCTCAACCCAAGTACTCTGAGATTCTCCCCTCCCTCCAAATATGGGGACAAAATGTGCTATTTCTGGGTCAGAGCAGCATGGGGAAATCCCATTACCTCAAGGAAATACTTCGAGAGGTAAAGCCGGAACGACTTTACGTCATCTCCAATACTTCACCGGAGCAATACAGGCAGGAAGGCACGGAGTTGAAACATACAGTGCAATGCCTGAGTGTATCGAAGAGACGGACATTCAGCCCAAGTCCTTTGTCATTATAGATGATATACGTGTCATGGGACTGAAGCATGGCAGTCAGAGGGAATGTCTTTACAAGTTTTTCACCATGTATAGCCATCATTATGAACTTAATGTGTTCTTTCTCTCTCAAAGCTTTGATACCATCAAAGATATGAAGATAAATACCAACTTCCTCTATCTTTTTCGCTTTACAGATAAATCCAACATCAAACGCTATCTTCATACTTTATTTGGCGGATCCTGTTTGAAAGCTTATCTTGTCTATAAACTCTATGAAAAACTATTAGAAGCTTGTTGGAGACCCTTTCTAGCGGTCGATGCATCACGCAATGAGTTTTATACTCACTGTGATTCCATAACATCGAAGGTTGTGTTTGAATAAAATATTTTCTGCCTATAGTAAGTATGGATGGTGTCAGTGTTCGCATTATACCCACCCACAGTGAGTGGGATGCGGTTACCGTCACTAAGATTGGAGACACCTGGGAGGTCACATTCCCTAGAGTAAAACTAATTGTCCGAATCGAATCCGAAGTTGATAGTTTTGAGTGGATTGCTGGCTGTGAAGCACGGGGGGTAGGAGTGGATGAGATTTATTAAGCCCGTTGTACAGAAATGGAGCGAATACGGGTGCACTTCCAACCTATCTGCATCGAGTGCAACGGCCGTACTCACCCAATACCACCAGAGAAGAGAGACGAGACCATGAAGATGATATTACAAAACCCCCAGGATATCCTGAGTAAAGGTGACACCATGTGGGAGGTTCAAGGTACTCCTCCAGTACGAGGTGGAGATTATAAGAAATTTTCCGGGCAAGTGAGAGAAGCACTGGCCTTTATCCCCGAAGAAGATCGCCCATTTCCTATCTCCCAAGTGAAATCAAACCCTCGAGTAAAGGCTATGTATGATAGAACATTTAAGAACAATCCGGATCTGATAAACCCATCCTCGGTTACTAATGCTGTTGCATCGAATCTCCTCGATTATGATCAGAGTTCTGGAATGGCAAGAGGGTCCATAGCAGAGGCTAGAATGAGGAGAAACATCTCTGCCGCTAGTATCCCACTGCAAACCGCTCTGGAGCCAAAGTTTGATAGAATAGTGATAAATACATTTGGTGAACTCCTAGTAGACCATAAGATACCGGAAGCCTTTCTGCAAAGCAGCCACTTCAGTGCAAGGCCGCAACTACACCAAGTCTATCAGGAGGATGAGCAGGGGCTCAGAGGTAGAATGGAAAACACTAGAGATAACCTCGAATTTCAAATCCTCAAAGACTATGCTACTCTGGTCAACCAAATCAATCAGTTTCACCTGTCGCGTTATCCATTCCAGCAGATTGCAGCAGCAGCCAACCTTAATGCGCTTCCAAACCACTCGAGGAGTAATGTGAAATTGGCTGCAATAAGAACTCAGCTTCTAGCCATACCAGGATCCGCAGACAAATATTCCGGTATAGGAGATATGATCAACGCCTACACTCGAACCAAAGAAGCAAAACTTATCAACGCAGAACAATTTATGTTAGGTCTCAAAGAGTACATGGCTGATGATGCCACCTTTATCAAAAGTGTCTTCAAGAATCGGCAAGTGGCTAGCAATACAAGGAGTCCCTATTACCGAACACTTGCTATTCTGAAAGGAAAATCCCTGGTATACTAGGTATGGATGTGGAGCTGAGCAACGTGGACATCGAGTCTGCGCTGAAACACATTCGCGGGTTCCGAGGTGTGACTAGCTATGATCTCCTGCCTACCTTAAACCATGGCGAGTTTTGTGTGTGTAACACGGACAACATACTCCCGATATTGGACAAACCCGAAGGGGGACACCATTGGCTGACGGTGTGTAGGGAAGGCGATAATGTTCTGATATTTGACAGCTTCGGGCGTGCATTGATGCAGATGGCCGAAGACTATAAAGAACCGGAACTAAAACAATGTTTTCTTAATGTTTATTCCGGCTGCAACCTGTACACCAATACGCAAGTCATTCAAGATAGAAGCACGGCGGTCTGCGGACGTTATGCCATCCTGGTAGCGAAAGTCTTCTCAAAGACTGGTATAGACGGAGTATTGGAATTCCTCTCCTGTACGTTCTCTCACGATACCCTTCACAACGATCAAGTCATGGTTGGTGGGGATTGGCAAGATGATCTTGCTGATGAGCTACATAAACCTAAGCGAGTACATTTCCCACGCAGAAAAGTGGACGTTTACGGCAAGGACGATGTATGGAGTGCTGATCTCGTAGAAATGCAGCCCTTTAGCGAATATAACGAAGGAATTAGATATATTCTCAATGTTATAGACATATACACGAAGTATGCTTGGGGTGTGCCACTTAAGAGCAAAACCGGGGATAGTGTTGTCTCAGCCTTTAAAACCATCACAACCAATCGGAAACCTAAGCTACTATGGGTGGACCATGGCTCGGAATTTTATAACAAAACGTTCAAGGAGTGGTTGAAGAAAAACGACATTCACATGTACAGTACAGAGAATGAAGGAAAAGCCGTCGTCGTTGAACGTTTCAACAGAACGCTAAAATCTCGTATGTGGAAGCACTTCACCGCTCGCTCGACCAAAGTCTACATCGATGTGCTGCAAAAACTTGTCGACAACTACAACAATAGTAAACACCATACAATTGGGATGACCCCCATGGAAGCCTCTCTAGGGAAACCGATTGAGCAACTGTATGAGCCCATTGCGGATGAGCCTGTCTTTCAAGTCGGAGATAAAGTTCGCATTACAGTGGAAAAAAGAATGTTTGCGAAGGGATACACACTCAACTGGACCGAAGAGGTATTTGTGATTCGTAAGGTTCTCCCCACTTATCCGGTCACCTACAAAGTGAAAGACCTTGCCGATGAACCCATCACAGGAAGCTTCTACAAACAGCAGCTCATGAAGACTGCGCAAGCTACATTTCGAATCGATAAGGTGTTGAAAAGACGTAAGGGTAGTTTGCTGGTCAAGTGGAAGGGATACCCCGAAAAGTTCAACCAATGGGTATCGCAGAAAGAAATGAGGTATATTTCCAAGGATAGTAGTAGAGGGAAACGATGATGCAGTGCACAATGCAGACTACTGCAAGAAATCTGCTTTCTGCTGTTATTGCTGATCGACTGGCAGAACAAGGTCATGTAGACCTACCACAATGTGTATCGTCGCCGGAGTCGAAACCATCTCGGCTTTCTAGAGTTTTGGTACGAGTGTGTCGCTTAGTCAGGCGCAGTGGATCGAGATTTCAGGTGCTGATGCAGCAACTGTGTTTCAACTCCAGAACGGGTCGTACGCAATTTCTTACATTTGCAAAAGAACTATTTAAAAACGGTATCAGCCATGTTAAAATTGGGGCCCTGTACTTATTCAGCAGCGAGTTAGCGAACATCTGTATGGATAATTCAACGGAACTGGGATTGCACTATGTACATCATGTCATGACCTGGCACTTAGATTACATGACCACCAATGTTTCGCCCTGGTTGGCGGAAAAAGGAGGTTGGCAAAGTTTTGAAAACACCCTTACACACGACTTCAACTGGTCAAATCGCTCAGTATGGACTCATCCCCGTTCAGCCTTTTTGGCCATAATTTTTCTCATACTAATGGTTGAATGGATGTGAGAAAAAATTCCCGGTACAGTAAGATCAAGATGGACTCCTCAAGCAATGCCACCCCATCAGCCGAGCCATAAACTGCGAGCAACAGCGAAGCCTATGAGAAAGTGAAGGGGCGTTTGAATAAAGTTAAACTTACTCAACAACTACTCCTGCTTGCACCGGTGCTGTTCGGAGCCAGCAATGTGGTGGCAGAGAAATCCACTCAAACCTCACCAGCCGAAAGAACAAGCATCATAACTACATTCATACTGGCCATCATATGGACTTTAATCTCATTTTTATGTTATCATTGTGAGCATAAATTTACGCAAGTATATAAGCATTTTCTCAAGCTGGGGAAATATATGCCCGCAGATACTGAACTTGATCAATTTGATGATATATGGACTATGCTGCGCACACACTGCAAACCAAAGTATGTAGGGTAATATTTTATGATGCGATGAAGATTATTATACCGCACAATGCACTATATCCTGCAATATAATTGAGGCACAAGCTTGAAATATTTAACAAAAATGTAGAGTGTTGGAGCCAGCTCCACACGTCAAGAAAGGAGGAATATTAGACAGAAGAATGGCGGGGAGTTGATGAAACATGTTCAATGTGGGGTCCTGCCCATTAAATGTCCTTGTGACCATATGCAAGTGTGGCCATGCCATCATCCAGTATATACCGCTTGCAGTCGAATGGAGACAATGCCACCTTGGTGGTTACCTCCTCATACACTGTGTGGCAATGTGATCGGAGACCCGTCATAGGCCTGGCAGACACACGATGACTGAGCAGTGCATCTACATAGTCCTTGTGGGTGATGGTATTTGCCAGGACTGCCTTCCGAACACCCTTGGCCCGTTTGGCCGATTCCTGCCCGATGTAGGAGTACATCTCCGATCTTAGACCTACAAACTCCACCATGGATTTCCCACCAAGCTCATCTTTGAATTTGCCAACCACTTTCTTATTGGCAGAAGTGTACTGAGGATGGTCAGTGGGAAAGTTGCTGGTGTCATACAGAGACAGATCCATCTCTGCATACACATCACCGGTGGTTATGTGCACAATAACAGAGTCGGTGTCGGTGTACAACAGCCGGATTCTGCTACCATACTGCTCCTTCAGCACATCGTAGTAGAAGGAGTACATGTGTACCTTTGACAGGTCTAGTATCGACATACCCACATAGACCGGCTTGTTGAGCTTGATCTCAGTGTGCTGCTTTTCTATTCCGACAAGCCCGTTCGGGAAAATGTCATGCCGCACATATGTAGGCTTGCTCACTGCCCTCAGTACCTGCTCCTCACTTTCTTCTCGCAAGAGATCGATGCGTGTTCGAATACGAACGTTCTCCATCGTCTTGCCAAAGACTGAGTTGTTCATCAGCTGCAGCATACAAACAGGCAAACATGACACATGAGAATCATATCATGCCATTCCTTCACATCAGCATATTTTCAATTAGCATACTCCACGTCACACTTGCACCATACATGCAACAACAAAAAACAACAACAACAACATACAAGACTGCACACAACGGTTGCATTTACCTTGTAAAAGCTCTTCTCAAAGTCGGTTGTAGCCCTCGTGCGAAGTGCAGTGTTCAGATTGATGTAGGGAGCCATCCAGGCACTCTGCTGAAATCCCAACACCTTGTGAACAGCGGTCACCACCATGCCCAGACGCGAATACAGCTGCAGTGTACGGTAGTGTAACACATACTTGGACTTGGGTAGGAGACTGGGTGATATAGACTTCAAAATTCAAAAACAACAACAACAACAACAACAACAACAACAATAACAACAACAGCAACAACAACAACAGCAAAAACATCAACGACAACAACAACAACAACAACCAAAACAACAACAACAGCAACACCACCGTGAGAATATAGACTTCAAAATTCAAAAACAACAACAACAACAACAACAACAACAACAACAACAACAACAACAACAACAACAACAACAACAACAATAACAACAACAGCAACAACAACAACAGCAAAAACATCAACAACTACAACAACAACAACAGGAACACCACCGTGAGAATATAGACTTCAAAATTCAAAAACAACAACAACAACAAGAACAACAACAACAACAACAACAACAACAACAATAACAACAACAGCAACAACAACATCAACAACAGCAAAAACATCAACAACTACAACAACAACAACAACCAAAACAACAACAACAGCAACACCACCGTGAGAATATAGACTTCAAAATTCAAAAACAACAACAACAACAACAACAACAACAACAACAACAACAACAACAACAACAACAACAATAACAACACCAGCAACAACAACAACAACAACAATAGCAAAAACATCAACAACTACAACAACAACAACAACAACCAAAACAACAACAACAGCAACACCACCGTGAGAATATAGACTTCAGAATTCAAAAACAACAACAACAACAACAACAACAACAACAACAACAACAACAACAACAACAACAACAACAACAACAACAACAACAATGACAACAACAGCAACAACAACAACAGCAAAAACATCAACAACAACAACAACAACAACAACAACAACAACAACAACAACAACCAAAACAACAACAACAGCAACACCACCGTGAGAATATAGACTTCAAAATTCAAAAACAACAACAATAACAACAACAGCAACAACAACAACAACAACAACAGCAAAAACATCAACAACTACAACAACAACAACAACCAAAACAACAACAACAGCAACACCACCGTGAGAATATAGACTTCAAAATTCAAAAACAACAACAACAACAACAACAACAACAACAACAACAACAACAACAACAACAGCAACAACAACAGCAACAACAACAACAACAACAACAACAGCAAAAATATCAACAACTACAACAACAACAACCAAAACAACAACAACAGCAACACCACCGTGAGAATATAGACTTCAAAATTCAAAAACAACAACAACAACAACAACAACAACATTCTTTGAGTCTCTGTACTGCCACGTCACCCCAGCGCTTTCACCATCTCAATCCGGTTTCTGCCGTGGAGACTCCACAACTTTCCAACTAAGGCGTCTAGTACAAGACATCTACACCCAGCGGAACCTCAGGCGGCATGTTGGCATCGTGTTCTTTGACCTAGCGAAAGCTTTCGACACCGTCTGGCATCGTGGTCTGCTTGCAAAGCTAGAGTCCGTCTTCTTGGTACATGGTCCAGCCCTGCAATGGCTCTCATCCTATCTTTCCTGCCGCCACCAGACTGTCAGAGTATCTACCTCCCTATCAGACCCATTACTAGTCGTGTCTGGGGCACCCCAGGGGTCCATACTTGGGCCGCTCCTATTTCTACTGTACGTTAATGACTTGCCAGCCCTTGTACCAAATGTAAGTCTTTTTGCTGACGACACTGCTCTGATGTGCTCCGACAGCTCCTGGAAACTGAAGCCTAACCTCGCCAAAACCGAGGCCATGTTCTTCTCTCCCTCGCCCCCCACTCAGCTTCTGTATTTTCCTGGTCTAAATAGTACACCTATTAAAGTTGTTAACGAGCACAAGCACCTGGGCGTTATTCTCGACCGCCAACTCTCCTGGTCTCCACAAGTCCAGTCTGTGTGCAAGCGTGCGAGTGCGTCCTTAGGTATGCTACAACCCCACTGCCAACACTTGAATGATAACTGCAGAAAATTGTTCTTTAAGTCGTACATTTTGCCTATATTTGACTATTGCGATATAGCTTGGTGCGGGTTGTCTCAGACTTTACTCCACAGACTGGAAGTACATCAACGCTTGCTTCTGAAAATTCTGTTTCGAAAAGACCAAACATTTGCCTCCCTTTGTCTTTATAAACTTGCTTCCACGCACCCTCTTCTTGCCCGACATCAGCAGAATCTTTGTATCCTTGTGCAAAAAATCTTCCTAGC